>NW_027141156.1:2920000-3170000 GCF_036365525.1 Heterodontus francisci | reverse complement strand
GTATTTGTGTCTTCGTGTGTGTGTGTGTGTGTTTGTTTGTGTGTCTGTCTCACTGCCCGGCATGTGATCCATGTGTGTGTGGTTGCAAGCGCCTGGATGCCGAGTTTGTCGTTTGTGAGTGCCTATGTGCATGTGCGTATGTGTTTGTGTGTGTGTATTTCAGGCCTGAGTTGTGCTTTGTATCTTCATTTATCTGTGAGCGTGCTTGTACATGCTTTTGTGTGTGTCTGTGTGTGGATTTGTATCAGGGCCTGGGTTGTGCTGTGTGTGTGTGTGCTCGTGAGTATATGCCTGCAGGCCTGGATTGTATTGTGTGTATGTGTGTCTGTGTGTCTTTGTGTGTGTGTTTTGTGTGTGTGTGTGTGTGTGTGTGTGTGTGTGACTTTGTATGTGCATGCCTGGACTGTAGTGTGTCTCTGCGTGTGTGTGTGTGCGTTTGTGAGCATGCCTGGATTGTCGAGTGCGTGTGTGTGAGTGTGTGTGAATGTGAGTATGAGTATGCGAGTGAGTGCCTGAAAGCCTGTATTGCAGTGTGTGTGCGTGCATGTGACTGTGTGTGTGTGTGTGTGTGTGTGTGTGTGTGTGTGTGTGTGTGTGTGAATTTGACTGGTTCAGTGCCTGTGGTGCGATCAGTGATCATATGTGTGTGTGTGAATTAGAATAAAAATTAGAATTAGAGCATTACAGCGCAGCACAGGCCCTTCGGCCCTCGTTGTTGCGCCGACCTGTGAAACCATCTGACCTACACTATTCCTTTTTCATCCATATGTCGATCCAATGACCACTTAAATGCCCTTAAAGTTGGCGAGTCCACTACTGTTGCAGGCAAGTCGTTCCACGCCCCTACTACTCTCTGAGTGAAGAAACTACCTCTGACATCTGTCCTATATCTATCACCCCTCAACTTAAAGCTATGTCCCCTGGTGTTTGCCATCACCATCCGAGGAAAAAGACACTCATTATCCACCCTATCTAACTCTCTGATTATCTTACATGTCTCTATTAAGTCATCTCTCCTCCTCCTTCTCTCCAACGAAAACAACCGCAAGTCCCTCAGCCTTTCCTCGTAAGACCTTCCCTCCGTACCAGACAATCCTAGTAAATCTCCTCTGCACCCTTTCCAAAGCTTCCACATCCTTCCGATAATGCGGTGACCAGAAGTGCACGCAATACTCAAGGTGTGGCCTCACCAGAGTTTTGTACAGCTGCATCCCTCTATGAATAAAAGCTAATACACCATATGCCTTCTTAACAGCCCTATTAACCTGGGTAGCAACTTTCAGGGATTTATGTACCTGGACACCAAGATCTCTCTGCTCATCTACACTACCAAGAATCTTCCCATTAGCCTAGTACTCTGCATTCTTGTTACTTCTTCCAAAGTGAATCACCTCGCACTTTTCCGCATTAAACTCCATTTGCCATCTCTCAGCCCAGCTCTGTAGCCTATCTATGTCCCTCTGTACCCTACAACACCCTTCGGCACTATCCACAACTCCACCGACCTTCGTGTCATCCGCAAATTTACTAACACACCCTTCTACACCCTCATCCAGGTCATTTTTGAAAATGACAAACAGCAGTGGCCCCGAAATAGATCCTTGCGGTGCACCACTAGTAACTAAACTCCAGGATGAACATTTGCCATCAACCACCACCCTCTGTCTTCTTTCAGCTAGCCAATTTCTGATCCAAAGCTTTAAATCACCTTCAACCCCATACTTCCGTATTTTTTGCTATAGCCTACCGTGGGAAACCTTATCAAACACCTTACTGAAATTCATATACACCACATCCACTGCTTTACCCTCATCCACCTGTTTGGTCACCTTCTCGAAAAACTCAATAAGGTTTGTGAGGCACGACCTACCCTTCACGAAACCGTGCTGATTATCGCAAATGAACTTATTCTTTTCAAGATGATTATAAATCATATCTCTTATAATCTTTTCCAACATTTTACCCACAACCGAAGTAAGCCTCACAGGTCTATAATTACCAGGGCTGTCTCTACTCCCCTTCTTGAACAAGGGAACAACATTTGCTATCCTCCAGTCTTCCGGCACTATTCCTGTCGACAATGACGACATAAAGATCAACAACAACGGCTCTGCAATCTCCTCCCTGGCTTCCCAGAGGATCCAAGGATAAATCCCATCTGGCCCGGGGGACTTATCTATTTTCACACTTTCCAAAATTGCTAACACCTCCTCCTTGTGAACCTCAATCCCATCTAGCCTAGTAGCCTGTATCTCAGTATTCTCCTCGACGACATTTTCTTTCTCTACTGTAAATACTGAAGAAAAATATTCATTTAACGCTTCCCCTATCTCCTCTGATTCCACACACAACTTCCCACTTCTATCCTTGATTGGCCCTAATCTAACTCCAGTCATTCTTTTATTCCTGATATACCTATAGAGAGCCTTAGGGTTTTCTTTGATCCTATCCACCAATGACTTCTCGTGTCCTCTCCTCGCTCTTCTTAGCTCTCCCTTTAGATCCTTCCTGGCTAGCTTGTAACTCTCAAGTGCCCCAACTGAGCCTTCACATCTCATCCTAACGTAAGCCTTCTTCTTCCTCTTGACAAGCGCTTCAACTTCTTTAGTAAACCACGGCTCCCTCGCTCGACAACTTCCTCCCTGCCTGACAGGTACATACTTATCAAGGACACGCATTAGCTGCTCCGTGAATAAGCTCCACATTTCGATTGTGCCCATCCCCTGCAGTTTCCTTCCCCATCCTACGCATCCTAAATCTTGCCTAATTGCATCATAATTTCCTTTCCCATAGCTATAATTCTTGCCCTGCGGTATATACCTGTCCCTGCCCATCGCTGAGGTAAACCTAACCGAATTGTGATCACTATCACCAAAGTGCTTACCTACATCTACATCTAACACCTGGCCGGGTTCCTTACCCGGTCCCAAATGCAATGTGGCATCACCCCTGGTTGGCCTGTCCATATACTGCGTCAGAAAACCCTCCTGCACACACAGTGTGTTATTGAATTTGACTGGTTCAGTGCATGTGGTGTGATCTGTGTTCATATGTGTGTGTCTAGCTCAGTGCCTGTGTCGTGATCTGTGTATGTGTGTGTCTAGCTCAGTGCTTGTGTTGTCATCTGTTGTCTAGCTCAGTGCCTGTGTTGTGAACTATGTGCAAGTGTGTGGCGAGATCAGTGCCTCGGTTGTGATCTGTGTGTTTCCAAGTGTGTCTGTCTGTGTGTGTCCGAGTGTGCATGTGTCTGGCTAAGGTTCCTGGGTGTGACCTGTGTCTGTGTGTGTGTGCGTATATCTGTGTGTGTTGGTGCATCTGTGTCGAGTGTGTCTGCGTGTGTGATAATCTGTGTGTGTGTATCTCAGGACCTGGGTTGTGCTGTGTGCTCTGTGCACGCGCATGTGCATGTGCGTGTGTGTTTTTGTGTCTGTGTCTCAGGGCCAGGTTGTGCTGTGTGTGTATGTCTGTGTGGATGTGCTTGTGTGTCCTTGTATCTGTACTTGTGTGTGTGTCTGTGTGTTTGCGTGTGTGTCTGTGTGTGTCAGGGCCTGGGTTGTGCTTTGTGCCTTGTGTGTGTGTGTGTGTGTGTGTGTGCGTGTGTGTGTGTACATGCGTGTGTGTGTCCATGTGTGGATTTGTCACAGGGCCTGTTGCACGTTTCCCTGCATGTTTTGGAAGGTTGGTTTGTGGGTGGTTCCTTGAATGGTGTGTGGGTGCGGGGGTCTGAGGGCACATTCTGTGGGAGTGAGCGGGGGAAGGAGAGCCCCCTTCCCTCAGGTGTCTATGTGAGGTGTGGTGCATTGTGGAAGGAGGTTGCTGGGTGGGCGGGCGGGGGCCGGGCGTGAGGCTTCCCGACTTTACTGGTTATTGCCACTGTGGGGATAAATGGTTAACCAGTGAGCGGAGGGGCAATCCTTAACTGAAAAGGGGGTGGAGGAAAGGGTGAAATGGTTAACCAAAGGTGTGCTTTGTACCGTTGAAAGACCAAGTCCGAAGAGGGGAATTGGTAAACCAGGAAGTGGGGGGTCATCATTAACCAAAAGGAAAACATAAGGGCACTGGTTTCCCTCTATGGGACAAGTCTCGTCCTGACCTCGGTTAATAAATTCTCTGGTTCATCACTTGTCAGCTTCTGACTGGAGGGGGCGGGGTCTTTGCGGGCTTGTATCTCCGGTACACCGAGGGACAGTAGGAACTGGCCAGACTGCTTTCCGGCCGATATTGCAGCAAAGCCAGACTCGGGAACCAAATCAAAGTTCCGTCCAGTCCAACTGAGTAACCACAAGTATGCGACCGACACCGCAACTCATCATTAACAGATTTCCACTGAAGTCAACTGGTAAACTGATGCAGTGCGGGGGGTGAGGGGGGGGTGGGGATCTGACAAATGATACATCAAAGATCTTTGTCGCACTTTTGTTGTTTTCCGAGTGACAAATCATTAACCAAGGTACTCGGAGGTGAGAGGGAAGAGGAGAGGTAAAGGTGGGGGGGGGGGGGGGGTTGCGGTCGAGTGCCTGGGTTGTGCTGTGTCTCCGCAGGTGTGTGTGTGTCTGTGTTTGTTTGCATATATATATATATATATCAGGGCCTGCGCTGTGGTGTGTGTGTTTGTATATCTGCCTGCTTCAGTGCCTGGGGTCTGACCGGTGTGTGTGTGCGTTTGTATATCTGTCTGCCTCAGTGCCTGGGGTCTGATCGGTGTGTATGTGTGTGTGTGTTTGTACATCTGTCTGCCTCAGTGCTTGGAGTCTGATCGGTGTGTGTGTGTGTCTGTGTGTGTGTGTGTGTTTGTATATCTTTCTGCCTCAGTGCCTGGGGTCTGACCGGTGTGTGTGTGCGTTTGTATATCTGTCTGCCTCAGTGCCTGGGTTCTGATCTGTGTGTGTGTGTGTGTGTGTGTGTGTGTGTGTGTGTGTGTGTGTGTGTGTTTGTATATCCATCTGCCTTAGTTCCTGGGGTCTGATCGGTGTGTTTTTGTGTTCGTATATCTGTCTGCCGCAGTGCTTGGAGTCTGATCGGTGTGTGTGTGTGTCTGTGTGTGTTTGTATATCTGTCTGCCTCAGTGCTTGGGGTCTGATCTGTGTGTTTTTGGGTTTGTACATCTGTCTGCCTCAGTGCTTGGGGTCTGATCGGTGTGTGTGTGTGTGTGTGTTTGTATATCTTTCTGTCTCAGTGCATGGGTTTGATCGGTGTGTGTCTGTGCTTAAATATCTGTCTGCCTCAGTGCTTGGGGTCTGATTGGTGTGTGTGTGTATTTGTATATCTGTCTGCCACAGTGCTTGGGGTCTGATCGGTGTTTGTGTGTCTGGTGTGTATGTTTGTATATCTGTCTGCCTCAGTGCCGGGGGTCTGATTGGTTTGTGTGTGTGTGTGTATTTGTATATCTGTCTGCCTCAGTGCCTGGGGTCTGATCGGTGTGTGTGTGTGTGTTTGTACATCTGTCTGCCTCAGTGCCTGGGGTCTGATTGGTTTGTGTGTGTGTGTGTGTGTGTGTGTGTGTGTGTGTGTATTTGTATATCTGACTGCCTCAGTGCCTGGGGTCTGATCGGGGTGTGTGTTTGTATATCTGACTGCCTCAGTGCCTGGGGTCTGATTGGTTTGTGTGTGTGTGTGCGTTTGTATAACTGTCTGCCTCAGTGCCTGGAGTCTGATCGGTGTGTGTGTGTGTGTGTGTGTGTGTTTGTATATCTGACTGCCTCAGTGCCTGGGGTCTGATCGGTGTGTGTGTGTGTGTGTGTGTTTGTATATCCATCTGCCTTAGTTCCTGGGGTCTGATCGGTGTGTTTTTGTGTTCGTATATCTGTCTGCCGCAGTGCTTGGAGTCTGATCGGCGTGTGTGTGTGTCTGTGTGTGTTTGTACATCTGTCTGCCTCAGTGCTTGGGGTCTGATCTGTGTGTTTTTGGGTTTGTACATCTGTCTGCCTCAGTGCTTGGGGTCTGATCGGTGTGTGTGTGTGTGTGTGTTTGTATATCTTTCTGTCTCAGTGCATGGGTTTGATCGGTGTGTGTCTGTGCTTAAATATCTGTCTGCCTCAGTGCTTGGGGTCTGATTGGTGTGTGTGTGTATTTGTATATCTGAATGCCTCAGTGCCTGGGGTCTGATCGGTGTGTGTGTGTGTGTGTGTGTGTGTTTGTATATCTTTCTGCCTCAGTGCTTGGGGTCTGATTGGTGAGTTTGTGTGTGTGTGTGTATTTGTATATCTGTCTGTCTCAGTGCCTGGGGTCTGATCGGTGAGTGTGTGTGTGTTTGTACATCTGTCTGCCTCAGTGCCTGGGGTCTGATTGGTTTGTGTGTGTGTGTGTGTGTGTGTGTGTGTGTGTATATTTGTATATCTGACTGCCTCAGTGCCTGGGGTCTGATCGGGGTGTGTGTTTGTATATCTGACTGCCTCAGTGCCTGGAGTCTGATCGGTGTGTGTGTGTGTGTGTGTTTGTACATCTGTCTGCCTCAGTGCTCGGTGTCTGATCGGTGTGTGTGTGTGTTTGTATATCTGTCTTCTTCAGTGCTTGGGGTCAGATCGGTGTGTGTGTGTGTGTATTTGCATATCTATCTGCCTCAGTGCTTGGGGTCTGATTGGTGAGTTTGTGTGTATGTACATCTGTCTGTCTCAGTGCCTGGGGTCTGATCGGTGTGTGTGTGTGAGTGTGTTTGTATATCTGTCTACCAAAGTTCCTTGGGTCAGATCGGTGTGTTTTTGTGCTTGTATATCTGCCTGCCTCAGTGCATGGGGTCTGATCGGTGTGTGTTTGTGTATGAATATCTGTCTGCCTGAGTGCTTGTGTCTGATCGCCGTGTGTTTGTGTCTTTGTATATTTGACTGCCTCAGTGCCTGGAGTCTGATCGGTGTGTGTGTGTGGGTGTGTGTGTGTTTGTATATCTGACTGCCTCAGTGCCTGGGGTCTGATTGGTGTGCCTGTGTGTGTGTGTGTGTGTGTGTGTGTTTGTATATCTATCTGCCTCAGTGCTTGGGGTCTGATCGGTGAGTTTGTGTGTATGTATATCTGTCTGTCTCAGTGCCTGGGGTCTGATCGGTGTGTGTGAGTGTGTGTGTTTGTACATCTGTCTTCTTCAGTGCTTGGGGTCAGATCGGTATGTGTGTGTGTGTATTTGCATATCTATCTGCCTTAGTGCTTGGGGTCTGATCGGTGAGTGTGTGTGTGTTTGTATGTCTGTCTGCCTCAGTGCCTGGGGTCTGATCGGTGTGTGAGTGTGTTTGTATATCTGTCTGCCTCAGTGCCTGGGGTCTGATCGGTGTTCGTGTGTGTGTATTTGTATGTCTGTCGGCCTCAGTGCTTGTGGTCCGTTCGGTGTGTGCGTGGTGTGTGTGTTCGTATATCTGACTGTCTCAGTGCCTGGGGTCTGATTGGTGTGTGTGTGTGTGCGTGTGTGTGTTTGTATATCTGTCTGCCTCAGTGCCTGGGTTCTGATAGGTGTGTGTGTGTGTGTCTTTGCACATCCGACTGCCTCAGTGCTTGGTGTCTGATCGGTGTATTAGTGCGTGTTTGTATATCTGTCTGCCTCAGTGCCTGGCGTCTGATCGGTGTGTGTGTGTGCATGTGTGTTTACATATCTGTCTGCCTCAGTGCTTGGGGTCTGATCGGTGTGTGTGTGTGTGTGGTGTGTGTGTTTGTATATCTGACCGCCTCAGTGCTTGGGGTCTGATTAGTGTGTGTGTGTGTGTGTGTGTGTGTGTGTGTGTGTGTGTGTGTGTGTGTGTGTGTGTGATTGTATGTCTGTCTGCCCCAGTGCCTGTGCTCTGATTGGTGTTTGTGTTGTGTGTCTTTGTATATCTGTCAGCCTCAGTGCCTGGGGTCTGATCGGTGTGTGTGTGTTTGTATATCTGTCTGCCTCAGTGCCTGGGGTCTGATCGGTATGTGTGTGTGTGTGTTTGTACATCTGTCTGCCTCAGTGCCTGGGGTCTGATTGGTTTGTGTGTGTGTGTACATTTGTAGATCTGACTGCCTCAGTGCTTGGGATCTGATCGGTGTGTTTAGTTTTGTGATACAGCGCTGAAACAGGCCCCTCGGCCCACCGAGTCTGTGCCGACCATCAACCATCCATTTATACTAATCCTACACTTATCCCATATTCCTACCACATCCCCACCTGTCCCTATATATTTCCATACCACCTACCGATACTAGGGGCAATTTGTAATGGCCAATTAACCGATCAACCTGCAACTCTTTGGCATGTGGGAGGAAACCGGAGCACCTGGAGGAAACCCACGCAGACACAGGGAGAACTTGCAAACTCCGCACAGGCAAGACCCAGAATCGAACCCGGGTCCCTGGAGCTGTGAGGATGCGGTGCTAACCACTGCACCACTGTGCCGTGTGTGTATGTTTGTATATCTGTCTGCCTCAGTGCTTGGGGTCTGATCGGTGTGTGTGTGTGTGTGTTTGTATATCTGTCTGTCTCAGTGTCTGGGGTCTGATCGGTGTGTGTGAGTGTGTGTGTTTGTACATCTGTCTTCTTCAGTGCTTGGGGTCAGATCGGTATGTGTGTGTGTGTATTTGCATATCTATCTGCCTCAGTGCTTGGGGTCTGATCGGTGAGTGTGTGTGTGTTTGTATGTCTGTCTGCCTCAGTGCCTGGGGTCTGATCGGTGTGTGAGTGTGTTTGTATATCTGTCTGCCTCAGTGCCTGGGGTCTGATCGGTGTTCGTGTGTGTGTATGTGTATGTCTGTCAGCCTCAGTGCTTGTGGTCCATTCGGTGTGTGCGTGGTGTGTGTGTTTGTATATCTGACTGTCTCAGTGCCTGGGGTCTGATTTGTGTGTGTGTGTGTGCGTGTGTGTGTGTATTTGTATATCTGACTGCCTCAGTGCCTGGGGTCTGATCGGGGTGTGTGTTTGTATATCTGACTGCCTCAGTGCCTGGGGTCTGATTGGTTTGTGTGTGTGTGTGCGTTTGTATAACTGTCTGCCTCAGTGCCTGGAGTCTGATCGGTGTGTGTGTGTGTGTGTGTGTGTGTGTTTGTATATCTGACTGCCTCAGTGCCTGGGGTCTGATCGGTGTGTGTGTGTGTGTGTGTGTTTGTATATCCATCTGCCTTAGTTCCTGGGGTCTGATCGGTGTGTTTTTGTGTTCGTATATCTGTCTGCCGCAGTGCTTGGAGTCTGATCGGCGTGTGTGTGTGTCTGTGTGTGTTTGTACATCTGTCTGCCTCAGTGCTTGGGGTCTGATCTGTGTGTTTTTGGGTTTGTACATCTGTCTGCCTCAGTGCTTGGGGTCTGATCGGTGTGTGTGTGTGTGTGTGTTTGTATATCTTTCTGTCTCAGTGCATGGGTTTGATCGGTGTGTGTCTGTGCTTAAATATCTGTCTGCCTCAGTGCTTGGGGTCTGATTGGTGTGTGTGTGTATTTGTATATCTGAATGCCTCAGTGCCTGGGGTCTGATCGGTGTGTGTGTGTGTGTGTGTGTGTTTGTATATCTTTCTGCCTCAGTGCTTGGGGTCTGATTGGTGAGTTTGTGTGTGTGTGTGTATTTGTATATCTGTCTGTCTCAGTGCCTGGGGTCTGATCGGTGAGTGTGTGTGTGTTTGTACATCTGTCTGCCTCAGTGCCTGGGGTCTGATTGGTTTGTGTGTGTGTGTGTGTGTGTGTGTGTGTGTGTGTATATTTGTATATCTGACTGCCTCAGTGCCTGGGGTCTGATCGGGGTGTGTGTTTGTATATCTGACTGCCTCAGTGCCTGGAGTCTGATCGGTGTGTGTGTGTGTGTGTGTTTGTACATCTGTCTGCCTCAGTGCTCGGTGTCTGATCGGTGTGTGTGTGTGTTTGTATATCTGTCTTCTTCAGTGCTTGGGGTCAGATCGGTGTGTGTGTGTGTGTATTTGCATATCTATCTGCCTCAGTGCTTGGGGTCTGATTGGTGAGTTTGTGTGTATGTACATCTGTCTGTCTCAGTGCCTGGGGTCTGATCGGTGTGTGTGTGTGAGTGTGTTTGTATATCTGTCTACCAAAGTTCCTTGGGTCAGATCGGTGTGTTTTTGTGCTTGTATATCTGCCTGCCTCAGTGCATGGGGTCTGATCGGTGTGTGTTTGTGTATGAATATCTGTCTGCCTGAGTGCTTGTGTCTGATCGCCGTGTGTTTGTGTCTTTGTATATTTGACTGCCTCAGTGCCTGGAGTCTGATCGGTGTGTGTGTGTGGGTGTGTGTGTGTTTGTATATCTGACTGCCTCAGTGCCTGGGGTCTGATTGGTGTGCCTGTGTGTGTGTGTGTGTGTGTGTGTGTTTGTATATCTATCTGCCTCAGTGCTTGGGGTCTGATCGGTGAGTTTGTGTGTATGTATATCTGTCTGTCTCAGTGCCTGGGGTCTGATCGGTGTGTGTGAGTGTGTGTGTTTGTACATCTGTCTTCTTCAGTGCTTGGGGTCAGATCGGTATGTGTGTGTGTGTATTTGCATATCTATCTGCCTTAGTGCTTGGGGTCTGATCGGTGAGTGTGTGTGTGTTTGTATGTCTGTCTGCCTCAGTGCCTGGGGTCTGATCGGTGTGTGAGTGTGTTTGTATATCTGTCTGCCTCAGTGCCTGGGGTCTGATCGGTGTTCGTGTGTGTGTATTTGTATGTCTGTCGGCCTCAGTGCTTGTGGTCCGTTCGGTGTGTGCGTGGTGTGTGTGTTCGTATATCTGACTGTCTCAGTGCCTGGGGTCTGATTGGTGTGTGTGTGTGTGCGTGTGTGTGTTTGTATATCTGTCTGCCTCAGTGCCTGGGTTCTGATAGGTGTGTGTGTGTGTGTCTTTGCACATCCGACTGCCTCAGTGCTTGGTGTCTGATCGGTGTATTAGTGCGTGTTTGTATATCTGTCTGCCTCAGTGCCTGGCGTCTGATCGGTGTGTGTGTGTGCATGTGTGTTTACATATCTGTCTGCCTCAGTGCTTGGGGTCTGATCGGTGTGTGTGTGTGTGTGGTGTGTGTGTTTGTATATCTGACCGCCTCAGTGCTTGGGGTCTGATTAGTGTGTGTGTGTGTGTGTGTGTGTGTGTGTGTGTGTGTGTGTGTGTGTGTGTGTGTGTGTGTGTGTGTGTGTGTGTGTGATTGTATGTCTGTCTGCCCCAGTGCCTGTGCTCTGATTGGTGTTTGTGTTGTGTGTCTTTGTATATCTGTCAGCCTCAGTGCCTGGGGTCTGATCGGTGTGTGTGTGTTTGTATATCTGTCTGCCTCAGTGCCTGGGGTCTGATCGGTATGTGTGTGTGTGTGTTTGTACATCTGTCTGCCTCAGTGCCTGGGGTCTGATTGGTTTGTGTGTGTGTGTACATTTGTAGATCTGACTGCCTCAGTGCTTGGGATCTGATCGGTGTGTTTAGTTTTGTGATACAGCGCTGAAACAGGCCCCTCGGCCCACCGAGTCTGTGCCGACCATCAACCATCCATTTATACTAATCCTACACTTATCCCATATTCCTACCACATCCCCACCTGTCCCTATATATTTCCATACCACCTACCGATACTAGGGGCAATTTGTAATGGCCAATTAACCGATCAACCTGCAACTCTTTGGCATGTGGGAGGAAACCGGAGCACCTGGAGGAAACCCACGCAGACACAGGGAGAACTTGCAAACTCCGCACAGGCAAGACCCAGAATCGAACCCGGGTCCCTGGAGCTGTGAGGATGCGGTGCTAACCACTGCGCCACTGTGCCGTGTGTGTATGTTTGTATATCTGTCTGCCTCAGTGCTTGGGGTCTGATCGGTGTGTGTGTGTGTGTGTTTGTATATCTGTCTGTCTCAGTGTCTGGGGTCTGATCGGTGTGTGTGAGTGTGTGTGTTTGTACATCTGTCTTCTTCAGTGCTTGGGGTCAGATCGGTATGTGTGTGTGTGTATTTGCATATCTATCTGCCTCAGTGCTTGGGGTCTGATCGGTGAGTGTGTGTGTGTTTGTATGTCTGTCTGCCTCAGTGCCTGGGGTCTGATCGGTGTGTGAGTGTGTTTGTATATCTGTCTGCCTCAGTGCCTGGGGTCTGATCGGTGTTCGTGTGTGTGTATGTGTATGTCTGTCAGCCTCAGTGCTTGTGGTCCATTCGGTGTGTGCGTGGTGTGTGTGTTTGTATATCTGACTGTCTCAGTGCCTGGGGTCTGATTTGTGTGTGTGTGTGTGCGTGTGTGTGTGTATTTGTATATCTGACTGCCTCAGTGCCTGGGGTCTGATCGGGGTGTGTGTTTGTATATCTGACTGCCTCAGTGCCTGGGGTCTGATTGGTTTGTGTGTGTGTGTGCGTTTGTATAACTGTCTGCCTCAGTGCCTGGAGTCTGATCGGTGTGTGTGTGTGTGTGTGTGTGTGTGTTTGTATATCTGACTGCCTCAGTGCCTGGGGTCTGATCGGTGTGTGTGTGTGTGTGTGTGTTTGTATATCCATCTGCCTTAGTTCCTGGGGTCTGATCGGTGTGTTTTTGTGTTCGTATATCTGTCTGCCGCAGTGCTTGGAGTCTGATCGGCGTGTGTGTGTGTCTGTGTGTGTTTGTACATCTGTCTGCCTCAGTGCTTGGGGTCTGATCTGTGTGTTTTTGGGTTTGTACATCTGTCTGCCTCAGTGCTTGGGGTCTGATCGGTGTGTGTGTGTGTGTGTGTTTGTATATCTTTCTGTCTCAGTGCATGGGTTTGATCGGTGTGTGTCTGTGCTTAAATATCTGTCTGCCTCAGTGCTTGGGGTCTGATTGGTGTGTGTGTGTATTTGTATATCTGAATGCCTCAGTGCCTGGGGTCTGATCGGTGTGTGTGTGTGTGTGTGTGTGTTTGTATATCTTTCTGCCTCAGTGCTTGGGGTCTGATTGGTGAGTTTGTGTGTGTGTGTGTATTTGTATATCTGTCTGTCTCAGTGCCTGGGGTCTGATCGGTGAGTGTGTGTGTGTTTGTACATCTGTCTGCCTCAGTGCCTGGGGTCTGATTGGTTTGTGTGTGTGTGTGTGTGTGTGTGTGTGTGTGTATATTTGTATATCTGACTGCCTCAGTGCCTGGGGTCTGATCGGGGTGTGTGTTTGTATATCTGACTGCCTCAGTGCCTGGAGTCTGATCGGTGTGTGTGTGTGTGTGTGTTTGTACATCTGTCTGCCTCAGTGCTCGGTGTCTGATCGGTGTGTGTGTGTGTTTGTATATCTGTCTTCTTCAGTGCTTGGGGTCAGATCGGTGTGTGTGTGTGTGTATTTGCATATCTATCTGCCTCAGTGCTTGGGGTCTGATTGGTGAGTTTGTGTGTATGTACATCTGTCTGTCTCAGTGCCTGGGGTCTGATCGGTGTGTGTGTGAGTGTGTTTGTATATCTGTCTACCAAAGTTCCTTGGGTCAGATCGGTGTGTTTTTGTGCTTGTATATCTGCCTGCCTCAGTGCATGGGGTCTGATCGGTGTGTGTTTGTGTATGAATATCTGTCTGCCTGAGTGCTTGTGTCTGATCGCCGTGTGTTTGTGTCTTTGTATATTTGACTGCCTCAGTGCCTGGAGTCTGATCGGTGTGTGTGTGTGGGTGTGTGTGTGTTTGTATATCTGACTGCCTCAGTGCCTGGGGTCTGATTGGTGTGCCTGTGTGTGTGTGTGTGTGTGTGTGTGTTTGTATATCTATCTGCCTCAGTGCTTGGGGTCTGATCGGTGAGTTTGTGTGTATGTATATCTGTCTGTCTCAGTGCCTGGGGTCTGATCGGTGTGTGTGAGTGTGTGTGTTTGTACATCTGTCTTCTTCAGTGCTTGGGGTCAGATCGGTATGTGTGTGTGTGTATTTGCATATCTATCTGCCTTAGTGCTTGGGGTCTGATCGGTGAGTGTGTGTGTGTTTGTATGTCTGTCTGCCTCAGTGCCTGGGGTCTGATCGGTGTGTGAGTGTGTTTGTATATCTGTCTGCCTCAGTGCCTGGGGTCTGATCGGTGTTCGTGTGTGTGTATTTGTATGTCTGTCGGCCTCAGTGCTTGTGGTCCGTTCGGTGTGTGCGTGGTGTGTGTGTTCGTATATCTGACTGTCTCAGTGCCTGGGGTCTGATTGGTGTGTGTGTGTGTGCGTGTGTGTGTTTGTATATCTGTCTGCCTCAGTGCCTGGGTTCTGATAGGTGTGTGTGTGTGTGTCTTTGCACATCCGACTGCCTCAGTGCTTGGTGTCTGATCGGTGTATTAGTGCGTGTTTGTATATCTGTCTGCCTCAGTGCCTGGCGTCTGATCGGTGTGTGTGTGTGCATGTGTGTTTACATATCTGTCTGCCTCAGTGCTTGGGGTCTGATCGGTGTGTGTGTGTGTGTGGTGTGTGTGTTTGTATATCTGACCGCCTCAGTGCTTGGGGTCTGATTAGTGTGTGTGTGTGTGTGTGTGTGTGTGTGTGTGTGTGTGTGTGTGTGTGTGTGTGTGTGTGTGTGTGTGTGTGTGTGTGTGATTGTATGTCTGTCTGCCCCAGTGCCTGTGCTCTGATTGGTGTTTGTGTTGTGTGTCTTTGTATATCTGTCAGCCTCAGTGCCTGGGGTCTGATCGGTGTGTGTGTGTTTGTATATCTGTCTGCCTCAGTGCCTGGGGTCTGATCGGTATGTGTGTGTGTGTGTGTTTGTACATCTGTCTGCCTCAGTGCCTGGGGTCTGATTGGTTTGTGTGTGTGTGTACATTTGTAGATCTGACTGCCTCAGTGCTTGGGATCTGATCGGTGTGTTTAGTTTTGTGATACAGCGCTGAAACAGGCCCCTCGGCCCACCGAGTCTGTGCCGACCATCAACCATCCATTTATACTAATCCTACACTTATCCCATATTCCTACCACATCCCCACCTGTCCCTATATATTTCCATACCACCTACCGATACTAGGGGCAATTTGTAATGGCCAATTAACCGATCAACCTGCAACTCTTTGGCATGTGGGAGGAAACCGGAGCACCTGGAGGAAACCCACGCAGACACAGGGAGAACTTGCAAACTCCGCACAGGCAAGACCCAGAATCGAACCCGGGTCCCTGGAGCTGTGAGGATGCGGTGCTAACCACTGCGCCACTGTGCCGTGTGTGTATGTTTGTATATCTGTCTGCCTCAGTGCTTGGGGTCTGATCGGTGTGTGAGTGTGTGTGTTTGTATATCTGTCTGTCTCAGTGTCTGGGGTCTGATCGGTGTGTGTGAGTGTGTGTGTTTGTACATCTGTCTTCTTCAGTGCTTGGGGTCAGATCGGTATGTGTGTGTGTGTATTTGCATATCTATCTGCCTCAGTGCTTGGGGTCTGATCGGTGAGTGTGTGTGTGTTTGTATGTCTGTCTGCCTCAGTGCCTGGGGTCTGATCGGTGTGTGAGTGTGTTTGTATATCTGTCTGCCTCAGTGCCTTGGGTCTGATCGGTGTTCGTGTGTGTGTATGTGTATGTCTGTCAGCCTCAGTGCTTGTGGTCCATTCGGTGTGTGCGTGGTGTGTGTGTTTGTATATCTGACTGTCTCAGTGCCTGGGGTCTGATTTGTGTGTGTGTGTGTGCGTGTGTGTATTTGTATATCTGTCTGCCTCAGTGCCTGGGTTCTGATAGGTGTGTGTGTGTGTGTCTTTGCACAACCGACTGCCTCAGTGCTTGGTGGCTGATCGGTGTATTAGTGCGTGTTTGTATATCTGTCTGCCTCAGTGCCTGGCGTCTGATCGGTGTGTGTGTGTGCATGTGTGTTTACATATATGTCTGCCTCAGTGCTTGGGGTCTGATCGGTGTGTGTGTGTGTGTGTGTGTGGTGTGTGTGTTTGTATATCTGACCGCCTCAGTGCCTGGGGTCTGATTAGTGTGTGTGTGTGTGTGTGTGTGTGTGTTTGTATGTCTGTCTGCCCCAGTGCCTGTGCTCTGATTGGTGTTTGTGTTGTGTGTCTTTGTATATCTGTCAGCCTCAGTGCCTGGGGTTTGATCGGTGTGTGTGTGTGTGTGTGTGTAATTGTATGTCTGTCTGCCTCAGTGCTTGTGGTCCGATCGGCGTGTGTGTGTGTGTGTCGTGTGTGTATTTGTATATCTGATTGCCTCAGTGCCTGGGGTCTGATTGGTATGTGTGTGTGTGATTGTATATCTGTCTGCCTCAGTGCCTGGGTTCTGATAGGTGTGTGTGTGTGTGTCTTTGCACAACCGACTGCCTCAGTGCTTGGTGTCTGATCGGTGTGTTTGTGCGTGTTTGTATATTTGTCTGCCTCAGTGCTTGGGGTCTGATCGGTGTGTGTGTGTGTGTGTGTGGTGTGTGTGTTTGTATATCTGACCGCCTCAGTGCCTGGGGGTCTGATTAGTGTGTGTGTGTGTGTGCGTGTGTGTGTTTGTATGTCTGTCTGCCTCAGTGCCTGTGGTCTGATTGGTGTTTGTGCTGTGTGTCTTTGTATATCTGTCAGCCTCAGTGCCTGGGGTCTGATCGGTGTGTGTGTGTGTGTGTGTTTGTATGTCTGTCTGCCTCAGTGCTTGTGGTCCGATCGGCGTTCGTGTGGTGTGTGTGTTTGTATATCTGACTGCCTCAGTGCCTGGGGTCTGAATGTGTGTGTGTGTGTGTGTGTGTGTGTGTGTGTGTGTGTGTGTGTGTGTGTGTGTGTGTGTGTGTGTGTGTGTTTGTGTGTGTGTGTGTGTGTGTGTACCTCAGTTCCTGGGGTCTGATTGGTATGTGCGTGTGTGTTTGTATATCTGTCTGCCACAGTGCCTGGGTTCTGATCGGTGTGTCTGTGTGTGTGTGTTTGTACATATGTCTGCCTCAGTGCCAGGGTTCTGATAGGTGTGTGTGTGTGTGTGTGTCTTTGTACATCCGTCTGCCTCAGTGCTTGGGGTCTGATCGGTGTGTTTGTGTGTATGTATATCTGTCTGCCTCAGTGCCTCGGATCTGATCGGTGTGTGTGTGTGTGTGTGTGTGTGTGTGTTTGTACATCTGTCTGCTTCAGTGCTTGGGGTCTGATCGGTGTGTGTGTGTATTTGTATATCTGTCTGCCTCAACGCCAGGCATCTGATCGGTGTGTTTATGTGGTTGCATATCTGACTGCCTCAGTGCTTGGGATCTGATCGATGTCTGTATGTGTTTCTATATCTGTCTGCCTCAGAGCCTGGCGTCTAATCGGTGTGTGCGTATGTGTTTGTATATCTGTCTGCCTCAGTGCTTGCGGTCTGATCGGTATGTTTGTGTGCGTGTGTGTATGTGTTTGTCTACCTGCCTGCTTCAGTGTCTGGGGGCTGATCGGTGTGAGTGTGTGTGTGTATTTGTATATCTTTCTGCCTCAGTGCTTGTGGTCTGATCGGTGTGTGTGTGCGCGTGGTGTGTGTATTTGTATATCTGACTGTCTCAGTGCCTGGGGTCGGATTGGTGAGTGTTTGTGTGCCTTTGCACATCCGTCTGCCTCATTGCTTGGGGTCTGATCGGTGTGTTTGTGTGTATGTATATCTGTCTGCCTCAGTGCTTTGTGTCTGATCGGTGTGTGTGTGTTTGTATGTCTGTCTGCCTCCGTGCCTGACGTCTGATCGGTGTGTGAGTGTGTGTTTGTTTTTCTGTCTGCCTCAGTTCCTGGGGTCTGATCGGTGTGTGTACATGTGTGTCTGTATATCTGTCTGCCTCAATTCCATGTGTCTGATCGGTGTGTGTATATTTGTGTTTGTATATCTGTCTGCCCCAGTGCTTGGGGTCTGATCGATGTGTCTGTGTGTAGTGTGTGTGTTTGTATATCTGACTGCCTCCGTGCCTGGGGGTCTGATTGGTGTGTGTGTGTGTGTGTGTGTGTGTTTGTATGTCTGTCTGCCTCAGTGCTTGTGGTCCGATCGGTGTGTGTGTGGTGTGTGTGTTTGTATATCTGACTGCTTCAGTGCCTGTGTTCTGATTGGTGTGCCTGTGTGTGTGTGTGTGTGTGTGTGTTTTCTGTCTGTCAACCTCTTTGCCTGGGGTCTGATTAGTGTGTGTATGTGTGTGTTTGTATATCTGTCTGCCTCAGTGCCTGGGTTCTGATTGGTGTGTGTGTGTGTGTCTTTGCACATCCGTCTGCCTCAGTACTTGGGGTCTGATCGGTGTGTGTGTGTTTATGTGTGTGTTTGTACATCTGTCTGCTTCAGTGCTTGGTGTCTGATCGGGGTGTGTGTGTGTGTGTGTATTTGTATATCTGTCTGCCTCAGTGCTTGTGGTCTGATCGGTGTTTGTGTGTGTTTGTATATATGTCTGCTTCAGTGCCAGGGGTCTGATCGTTGTGTGTGTGTGTGTGTTTGTACATCTGTCTGCCTCAGTGCCTGAGGTCTGGTCGAAGTTTGTGTGTATTTGTATGTCTGTCTGCCTCAGTGCTTGTGGGCCGTTCGGTGTGTGTATGGTGTGTGTGTTTGTATATCTGACTGCCTCAGTGCCTGGGGTCTGATTGGTGTGCCTGTGTGTGTGTATGTGTGTGTATTTATATGTCTGTCGACCTCAGTGCCTGGGGTCTGATTGGTATGTGTGTGTGTGTTTGTATATCTATCTGCCTCAGTGCTTGGGGTCTGATCGGTGAGTTTGTGTGTATGTATATCTGTCTGCCTCAGTGCTTGTGGGCCGTTCGGTGTGTGTATGGTGTGTGTGTTTGTATATCTGACTGCCTCAGTGCCTGGGGTCTGATTGGTGTGCCTGTGTGTGTGCATGTGTGTGTATTTATATGTCTGTCGACCTCAGTGCCTGGGGTCTGATTGGTATGTGTGTGTGTGTTTGTATATCTGTCTGCCTCAGTGCCTGGGTTCTGATAGGTGTGTGTGTGTGTGTCTTTGCACATCCGACTGCCTCAGTGCTTGGTGTCTGATCGGTGTGTTTATGCGTGTTTGTATATCTGTCTTCCTCCGTGCCTGGCATCTGATTGGTGTGTGTGTGTGTGTGTTTATATATCTGTCTGCCTTAATTCCTGGGGTTTGATCGGTGTGTGTATATGTGAGTTTGTATATCTGTCTGCCTCAGTGCTTGGTGTCTGATCGGTGTGTGTGTGTGTGTGTGTGTGTATTTGTATATCTGCCTGCCTCAGTGCTTGGTGTCTGATCGGGGTGTGTGTGTGTGTGTGTGTGGTGTGTGTGTTTGTATATCTGACCGCCTCAGTGCCTGGGGGTCTGATTAGTGTGTGTGTGTGTGTGTTTGTATGTCTGTCTGCCTCAGTGCCTGTGGTCTGATTGGTGTTTGTGTTGTGTGTCTTTGTATATCTGTCAGCCTCAGTGCCTGGGGTCTGATCGGGGTGTGTGTGTGTGTATTTGTATGTCTGTCTGCCTCAGTGCTTGTTGTCCGATCGTTGTGGGTGTGGTGTTTGTGTTTGTATATCTGACTGCCTCAGTGCCTGGGGTCTGAATGGTGTGTGTGTGTGTGTGTGTGTGTGTGTGTGTGTGTGTGTGTGTGTGTGTGTGTGTGTGTGTGTGTGTGTGTGTGTGTACCTCAGTGCCTGGGGTCTGATTGGTGTGTGTGTGTGTGTTTGTATATCTGTCTGCCACAGTGCCTGGGTTCTGATCGGTGTGTCTGTGTGTGTGTGTTTGTACATCTGCTTGACTCAGTGCCAGGGATCTGATAGGTGTGTGTGTGTCTTTGAACATCCGTCTGCCTCAGTGCTTGGGGTCTGATCGGTGTGTTTGTGTGTCTTTGTATATCTGTCTGCCTCAGTGCCTCGGATCTGATCTGTGTGTGTGTGTGTGTGTGTTTGTACATCTGTCTGCTTCAGTGCTTGGGGTCTGATCGGTGTGTATGTGTCCGGTCAATGGTGCCAGTCTGGAAGGACCTGCTGAAGGGTTTTGGACGGGTGGCCAACCACGTCAGTGGAAGAGGTATCCTCGAGGTTCATTGTTTGCTGGCCGAACACTCCGACGGTCACAGGTTGCTTATGGAGGTGGGAACCTCCCCAAGCCCACAGGGAGGGAATCCCGTTTTACAAGGTGCCCTTTCCACGTGGAGGTGTGACCACCGCCGCTGGTTAAATCCCAGTGATAGCGAGAAGCGGACCTGAAGTGGCTACGTAAGGCCTCAATTGGCCTTTGGGCATGAAAGGCATTGTCGGCCTATCCCTGATCATGGCAAGTTCACTTGGCAAGGGGCTGAGACAGTCCCTTTGCCCCACTACCCACCGCCATTGTCTGGGTCTCCACCTCCAACTTCAACAAACGGGGTCCCTTGAAATCCTGCCCACGTAGTGGTGGGACCATGGAGGAAATTGAAAACAAGGATGAGAATGTTAACGTCAAGACAATTCTTAATCAACAGGATCAATCGTCATTGACGACAGGAGTAGTGCCGGAAGACTGGAGGATAGTAAATGTTGTCCCCTTGTTCAAGAAGGGGAGTAGAGACAGCCCATGTAATTATAGACCTGTGAGCCTTCCTTCGGTTGTGGGTAAAATGTTGGAAAAGGTTGTAAGAGATAGGATTTATAATCATCTTGAAAAGAATAAGTTCATTTGCGATAGTCAGAACGGTTTTGTGAAGGGTCGATCGTGCCTCACAAATCTTATTGAGATTTTCGAGAAGGTGATCAAACAGGTGGATGAGGGTAAAGCAGTGGATGTGTTGTGTATGGATTTCAGCAAGGCGTTTGATAAGGTTCCCCACGGTAGGCTATTGCAGAAAATACGGAGGCATGGGGTTGAAGGTGATTTCGAGCTTTGGATCAGAAATTGGCGAGCTGAAAGAAGACAGAGGGTGGTGGTTGATGGCAAATGTTCATCCTGGAGTTTAGTTACTAGTGGTGTACCGCAAGGATCTGTTTTGGGGCCACTGCTGTTTGTCATTTTTATAAATGACCTGGATGAGGGTGTAGAAGGGTGGGTTAGTGCATTTGCGGATGCCACGAAGGTCGGTGGAGTTGTGGATAGTGTCGAAGGGTGTTGTAGGGTACAGAGGGACATAGATAGGCTGCAGAGCTGGGCTGAGAGATGGCAAATGGAGTTTAATGCGGAAAAGTGTGAGGTGATTCACTTTGGAAGGAGTAACAGGAATGCAGAGTACTGGGCTAATGGGAAGATTCTTGGACGTGTAGATGAGCAGAGAGATCTTGGTGTCCAGGTACATAAATCCCTGAAAGTTGCTACCCAGGTTAATAGGGCTGTTAAGAAGGCATATGGTGTGTTAGCTTTTATTCGTAGAGGGATTGAGTTTCGGAGCCACGAGATCATGAAGCAGCTGTACAAAACTCTGGTGAGGCCGCACCTTGAGTATTGCGTGCAGTTCTGGTCACCGCATTATAGGAAGCATGTGGAAGCTTTGGAAAGGGTGCAGAGGAGATTTACTAGGATGTTGCCTGGTATGGAGGGAAGGTTTTACGAGGAAAGGCTGAGGGACTTGAGGTTGTTTTCGTTGGAGAGAAGGAGGAGGAGAGGTGACCTAATAGAGACATATAAGATAATCAGAGGGTTAGATCGGGTGGATAGTGAGTGTCTTTTTCCTCGGATGATGATGGCAAACACGAGGGGACATAGCTTTAAGTTGAGGGGTGATAGATATAGGACAGATGTCAGAGGTAGTTTCTTTACTCAGAGATTAGTAGGGGCGTGGAATGCCTTGCCTGCAACAGTAGTGGACTCGCCAACTTTAAGGACATTTAAGTGGCCATTGGATCGACATGTGGATGAAAATGGAATAGTGTAGGTCAGATGGTTTCACAGGTCGGCGCAACATCGAGGGACGAAGGGCCTGTACTGCGCTGTAATGTTCTAATTCTAATTCAATGGAGGTCCGCGAGTACAGGTGTGATAGGTGAACGGGAGTTACTGTGAGTTAACTCATCAGCAGCAGAGTTTTGGATGACCTGAAGCTTACAGACAACAGAATGTCGGAGGACATTGGAATGGTCAAGTCTAGAGGGAATGAAGGAATGAATGAGGGTTTTGTCCAGCGGAGCTGAGACAGGAGTGACGTCAGGCGATCATTTGGAGAACTATTTTGGCCCGTATTCAGGAGAACATTTTTGCCAAGTATGTAGCAAGTGCAACAAAGGATAGGGCACAGTTTTAGACTTAGTTTTAGGAAATGAAGATGGGCAGTTGGAAGGAGTGGCTGTGGGAGGGAATTTTGGTGATCGTGATCATAATTCAGTCAGTTTTAACATAATTATGGAAAAGGACAGAGACAGAACAGGAGTTAGAATTCTAAATTGGGGCAAAGCCAATTTTACTAAACTGAGGAGAGATTTAGCGAAAGTGGACTGGAAACAGCTACTTGAAGTAAATCAGTGTCAGAGCAGTGGGAGGCATTCAAAGGGGAGATTCAAGGAGTTCAGAGTAAACATGTTCCACCAAGAAAAAAAAAAGGTGAGAGACAAATCCACAGCTCCACGGATGACATGGAGCCTACAGGGTAAGATAAGGCAGAAAAAGAAAGCTTATGTCTGACATCAAGAACTCAAAACGACAGAAAACCGAGACTCTCGGAAGTGGAGGAGTGAAATAAAAAAGGAAATTAGGAAATAGAAGAAAGGTCATGAAAAAATATTGGCAAGCAACATCAAGGTGAACCCAAAGATGATTTTTTTTCAAAACATTAAGAGGAAGAGGATAACTAAGGGGAGAGTAGGGTCCGTAATAGACCAAAAAGGTAACCTATGTGGAGGGCAGGAAGATATTGGTATGGTTCTTAATGAATACTTAGTGTCTGTCTTCACAAAAGAGGGAGGGATAATACAGATATTGCAGTTAAGGAGGAAGAGTGTGAAGTATTGGATATGATAAAAATAGGGAGAGAGGAAGTATTATTGGGATTAGTACCCTGAAAGTTGATAAACCACCAGATCCGGATGAAACATACGCCAGGTTCTTAAAAGAAGCAAGAGAGGAAATAGCAGAGGGTCTGACCATCATTTTCAAGTTTTGACTGGATACAGGTGTGCAGCTGTAGGATTGGAGAACTGCTAACGTTGTACCTCTGTTTAAAAAGGGAGCGAGGGATAGACAAAATAATTGCAGGCCAGTCAGTCTAACCTCGGAGTGGGAAAATTATTGAAATCAATTCTGAGAGACAGGATAAACTGTCACTTAGAAAGACATGGATTAATTAAGGATAGTATGACTGGATTTGTTGAGGGAAGATCGTGCCTGACCAACTTGCATGAATTGTTAGAAGATGTAACAAGGAATATCGATGAGGGTCGCGCAATTGATGTGGTCTACATGGATTTTAGCAAGGCTTTTGACAAGATCCCATGGAAAAGACTGGTTAACAAAATAAAATCCCATAGGATCCGGTGAAATGCAGCAAGGTGGATACAAAATTGGCTCAGTGGCAGGAAACAAAGGAGAATTGTTAACGGGAATTTTTGCGACTGGAGAGCTGTTTCCAGTTACGTTCTGCAGGGCTCAGTACTGGGTCCCCTGCTTAACGTGCTGTATACTAACGATTTGGACGTAAATGTAGGGGGTATGATCAAGACGTTTGCAGACAACACAAAGATTGGCTATTTGGTAGATAGCGAGGAGGATAGCTGTCGGCTGCAGGAAGATAATGATGGTCTGGTCAGACGGGTGGAAAATGGCAAATGGAATTCAACTTGGAGATGTGTAAGGCGATGTATTTGGGTAGATCAACCAAGGTGAAGGAATAAACAATTAATGGGAAAATACTGAGACATGGAGAGGAAGTGAGGGACCATTGCAGTGAATGTCCACATGTCCCTGAAGGTAGCAGGACAGGTCGATAAGGTGGTTAAGAAGGAATATGGAATCCTTTCCCTCATTAGCTGTGGTATATGATATGAGAGCAGGGAGGTTATGCTGGAGCTGTATAACTCATTGGTTAAGCCACAACTTCAGTACTGTGTGCAGTTCTGGTCACCTCATTACAGAAAGGATGTAATTGCACGAGAGAGGATACAGAGGAGATTTACAAGGATGTTTCTAGGACAGGAAAAGTGCAGCTATGAGGAAAGATTGGATAGCCTGGGGCTGTTGTCCTTGGAACAGAGAAGGCTGAGCGGAGATCTGATGAAATGTACAAAATTTTGTGGAGCCTGGATAGAGTGGAGGTGAAGGGTCTATTCACCTTAGCAGTAAGGTCAGTGACTAGGGGGTTTCGATTTAAAATGATTGGTACAAAAATTAGAGGGGTGATGAGGAAGAAAATCACTCAGAATGTGGCGGGTGTCTGGAACTCATTGTCTGAAAGGGTAGTTGAGGCAGAAACCCTGAACTCATTTTAAGGTGGCTTGATGCACCTCAAGTGCCGTAATCTGCAGGGCTACGGGCCAAATACCGGAAGGTGAGATTTGCCTGGTGGGATTGATTTTTGGCCGGCAGAGACACAATGGGCCAAATGGCCTCTTTCTGTGTTATGATCATTCTATGATTTTCTATGATTTTTAGTTGATTTTCTAGGCGCAGATAGGCTGTTTTAGTGAAGGTGTGAAGATGTGGTCAGAAGGTCATCCAGGGGTCAAATATGACACCAAGGTGCGAACAGTCTGGTTTAGTCACACGCTGCTGGGAGAGGGATGGAGTCGGTAACTAGGGAATAAAGTTTGGAAAGGGGACTGAAAACAACGTCTTCAATCTTCTCAAATTTGAATTGTCACAGCAGATGTGTGAGGTAATACATTTTAGAAGGATGTATGTAGAGAGACAGCAAAAGTTACATGTTACAGTGTAAAGGGAGTGAAAGAACAGAGAGACCTGGGCAGTTTATGTGTAAATCATTGAAGGTCACAGGACAGGTTAACAATGCAGGTAATAAAGCATATGAGATCCTGGGCGTTATAAATAGAGGCACAGAAAACAAAACTGGGAAGTTATGTTAATTCTATATAAAACACTACAGCACATCCCAGTACATGACACATGGAACAGCAGAATTGTAATCATATAGTACCAGGGATCTGTGAATTCAGTTACGTGGAGAGATTGGAAAAGCTGGGATTGTTACCTTTAGAGCAGTGAAGGGTAAGAGGAGATTTAATATAGAATTCAAAATCATGAAGGGTTTTTGATAGGGTAATTAATGTGAAACTGTTTCCAGTGTCAGAATGTTCAGTATTAAGAAGACACAGATTGAAGGTAATTGACAAGGAACCAGAGGTGAAATGAGGAGAATTTTCAGACGCAGCAAGTTGTTAGGATCTGGAATTCACTGCCTGAAAATATGGTGGAAGCAGATTCAATAATATCTTTCAAAAGGGAATTTAACAAATACTTGAAAAGCGAAAAATAACTGTAGGAGTCTGGGGAAAGAGGAGGGGAGAGGAACTAATTAGATAGCTCTTTCAAAGAGACAACACTGACACAATGGGCCGACATAACTCCTTCAATAGTGCCGCATCAATCTCTGATTCTATGAGCAAGAGACACAGAGAGTGAAGAGAGAGAGCGTGTTTGTTAAAGAGGGAAAGAGAAATAGAAAGAGCGAAGGGAATGGGAGCAAGATCCAAGGGAGGTTAATGGAAGATGTGTGGCCCCGAGGACCTGGCAGCAGAGCCAGAAGAAGTTTAATGAGCTCACACGCGTGGTCAATGTTAGTGAATTCATCTCCACATGGCATCTCCTACCACAACATCACCAACCTCTCGCACTGCTCAGTGTACCACACCCCCATCACTCACCCATCAGCATTCCGAAACACTCAGGATTAACACCTAACATTCACAGACTCTACATCACCCTTACACACCTTCCACTGATACCAGTCTCACACCCACCTCTCACTGCCTCCACATGGCTCCAGCTATTCAGCTATGGCAGGCACGTCACCCAACCACAGTTCAACACAATCACTGACATTCTGTCCCCTCTCTTACAGGACAAGGTGGCCCATAATCACAGGGAGCAGCAGTGAACAAGCGAGGGCCAGGCTTCATCCCCTGAGCCTGAGGGAGGAGATGGTTCTCCACATCATGGGACTGGCAGTGACAGAACCCATAGCATCCAGCATCACCGAATTTATTCAGGATGATGCGATGTTCCTGCCTTATGTCTCTTCTTAACTCCCACCTCCCCCTCATCCTGCTGTCTGGGATGATGTACAAGCTGCAGATGATGGGACCATGGATGTCACTGCGGAGTATATGTGAAGTTGAGTGATTTGTGGATAGAACGTTTATAGATGTGGTCACCTCGCAGCTTAAGAGTATGCAGGCAGTGAGGGAATGGGTGATCATCGGACAGTCAACAGGAGTCAGTCAGGTAGCACAGGAGACCCCTGCGTGCATCTCACTCTCTAACCAGTATTCAATACTGAGGAATGTGATGGTTCATTTGGGGACTGTGGCCAGAGACAAGGCCATGTTACCAGGGCTGTCTCAGCTGCACTGGAGGGTACAGTGAAGACTGGAATGTTGATATGATTCAATGATCACAGGAACAGGCAGGCTTTTCTGGGGCCGCTGATGTTTATCCAGGATGGTGTGTTGCCTCCCTGGTGTCAGGGTCCAGGATATCATTGAGCAGCTGCAGAGCATCCTGAAGGCAGAAGGTGAACAGCCAGCAGTCGTGGTCCACATCGTTACAAACGACATAGGCAGAAAGAGGGAGATGGTCCTGCAGTCAGAATTCAGCGAGATCAGTAAGAAATTAACAAGCAGCACCTCAAAAGCAGGAATTTACGGATTACTACCAGCACCCACGCAAGCAATTAAATAGGAATGCATGGCTGGAAAGATGGTGCAGGAGGGAGGGTTTTACATTGCTGGGGCACTGGGACCAGTTCTGGAGAATGTGGGATCGGTACAGGCCGGACGTTTGCACCTAAATGGAGCTGGGACTTATTACCTTGCGGGTTGATTTGTTAGTGCTATTGGGGAAGGTTTAAACTAACTTGACAGAGGTGTGGGAACTAGGAGAAATATCAGAGAGGAACACACATACCAAGGTGCACAGAATACTGGGAGAGATAGATAGCACTAGAGTAGAGAATAAAAAGTTATTAGTTGAGATCAGAGTAACAGAGAAAATAATAAAGTCTAAATTAGACTTACTGAACTTGTATGAGAATGCATGGAGTGTATTTAATAAGACTGATGAGGTACAGGTGCAGATTGTCATGTGGAAGCATGATGTTGTGGCGATAACAGAGACCTGGCTCAAAGAAGGGAAGAACTGGGTGTTAAATATTTCTGGATACAGGGTGTTCAGGAAAGATAGGAATGGGAAAAAAGGGGGAGGGGTGATGGTTTTGATTAAGGAGAGTATTGCCGTACTGCAGAGAGGATATCCCAGAGGTGTCGAGGACAGAATCTATTTGGATAGAGCTAAGGAACAATAAATGTGTAATTACATTGTTCAGTGTTATCTATAGGTCACCAGCTGGTGGAAAGGACATGGAGGAAAAAATTTGGAAGGAAGTTACAGAAAGATGCAAGAATTATCTAGCAATTATAACGGGGAACATTCATTATCCAAATATCGACTGGGATATTAGGGGTACAAAGGGCAGAGGGGGGCAAGAGTTCCCAATGTGTGTTCAGGAAAAAGTTCCACAGCAGTATGTTTCCAGTCCAATGGGAAAGGAAACACTGCTGGATCTGGTTCTTGGGAATGAGTTGGACCAAGTGGATTAAGTGTCAGCAGGAAAACATTTAGGCGACAGTGATTATTGTATCATACGGTTTAGATAGACTATGGAAAACGACAAAGAACAATCCAGAGTAAGAATAATTAACTGGGGAAAGTCAACTTCAATGGGGTTAGATTGTTAACTGCCCTCTGAAATGGCCGAGCAAGATACTCAGTTCAAGGGCATTTAGGGATGGGCAATAAATGCTGGCCTAGTCAGTGACGCTTACATCTCACAAAAAGAATTAAACAGACAATCGATCAGGGCTGAGTAATTTGGAATCAAAGGTTAGCAAGAAAAAATGGTATGTGGATAATGGGCTGCTTCAAATGAGAGATTTTTCAGGCACAATCAAGATATGTTCCCTCGAAGGGGAAAGTTAGGGCAAACAAATCCAGAGTTCCCTGAATGACAAAAGCGAAAGAGATGATGATGAAGAAGAAAAATTGTCCTTTTGATAAATATCAGGTCAATAATACAATGGAAAACCAGGCTGAATACAGAAAGTTCACAGGGGAAGTGAAAAACAAACAAGAGAAGCAAAGAGAGAGTATTAATCGAGACTGGCAGCAAACATAAAAGGAATTCCCAAAGTCATCTGCAAGCATAGAAATAGTAAAAGGGTGGAAAAAGATTGAATAGGACCAATGAGGGATTAAAAGAGGGAATTAAACATGGAGGCAGGGGGAATAGCTGAGGTATTAAATGAATACATCTGTCCTCATCAAGGGAGATGAGCTACACAGGCCACAGTGATAGAGGAGGTAACTAATACACCAGAAAGATTTAACATTGATAAAGAGGAAGTATTAGATAGGCTTTCTGTACTGAAAGATGAGAAAGCGCCAGCGCCAGATGAGATGCATCCATGGATACTGAGGGAAATGAGACTGGAAATTGCAGAGGCACTGGCCATAATTTTCTAATCTTCCTTAGACTCGGGAGAGTACCAGGCGACTGGAGAATTACAAATGTTATATCCTTATTCAAAAAAAGGATGCAAAGATAAGCCTAGCAACTACAGGCCAGCAGTTTAACTACAGTGGAGAGGGAGGCAGAGTTAACATCTCAGGTCTGTGACCTGTGATCAGAACTATCAAAGATTAGATAAGAATAAGGTTTTAAGCAAGTTAAGGGGTGGGCGGAGAGTAATGGGGAAGAGAACAAAAGGGAAGGTGTCTGTTGGGGAGAGGCAGGAGAGTTTAAATAACAAAACAGACCTGAGTCAAAGGCAAAGAATGTGTTAATGCTGGTGTTGAAAGACAAAGCATTAGTCCAGAGAGGGAGTTAAGAGCAGAATAATGATTAGCTCCATCTACACAAAAAAAAGGCACACAGTTAAAAAAAATTAAATAGAGTTATAGAGTCATAGGGTATTCGGCCCATCGTGTCTGTGCCGGCCATACAGCACTCAACTACTCTAATCCGATATTCTTGCATTTGGCCCGTAATCCTGTACGCCATGGCGTTTCAAGCGGTCATCTAAATACTTGGTGAAATGAAAATATTAAAATATGAAAAAGGCCAGTCATGCCCTGAAATTATTAAATTCAATGTTCAGTCAGCAATGCTGCAGAGTGACTAATCAAAAGATCAGGTGCTGCTCCTCGAGCTTGCGTTGATTTTCACTGGAACACTGGAGCAGGTCAAAGTCGGAAATGTTGGTATGAGAGCGGGTGGGGGTAGTGGCGGGGTGGGGAGGGGGCTGTGGGGAGCGATGGGTGTAAACATTTTCCACCGCTGAGGGCTGTGGAGGCTCAGACATTGAGTATATTCTAGACAGAGATAGACAGATTTCTACACATTGAAAATATCAAGAGATATAGAGATAGTGTGGGGAAATGCATAGAGGTAGAAGATATACTGACCAACCATGATCTTGAGGAACGGCAGAGCAGGCTTGAAGGGCTGAATGGCCTATTCCTGCTCCGATTTACTATGTTCCTATGGCTGTGGATCTCCGTGCTCAAAGGTCCACATAGCAGATGATTTAAACATTTACTAGGTTTGCTGATGTGCCACCCTGTGGGAGTGGCAAAGTCTCAGTGGAGAACCAACCTTCTGTGTGACAACATTTATACTCCTTTCAATCCCGCTTCACCAGACCCCCTGCTATCAAACATCAACCAGCCCAGGATACTAATCACCATGCTGAGCGGGGACAGTGTGAATATGGGTCAACCAGCCTTGGAGACTGATCACCATACCGAGCTGGTACCGTGTGAATATGGTCAACCAGCCCAGGATACTGATCACCATGCCGAGCTGGGACAGTGTGAATATAGGTCAACCAGCTCAGGATACTGATCATCATGCGGAGCTGGTACAGTGTGAATATGGGTCAACCAGCCCAGGATACTGATCACCATTCCGAGCTGGTACAGTGTGAATATGCTTCAACCAGACCAGGATATAGATCACCATGCAGAGCTGGTACAGTGTGAATATGGGTCAAACAGCCCAGGAAACAGATCACATTGTCGAGCTGGTAAACTGTGAATATGGTCAACAACCCAGGATACAGATCACCATGCGGAGCTGGTAAAGTGTGAATATGGGTAACCAGCCCAGGATACCGATCACCATGTCGAGCTGGTATAGTGTGAATATGGTCAACAACCCAGGATATAGATCACCATGCGGAGCTGGTACAGTGTGAATATTGGTCAACCGGAGCAGGGTACAGATCACCACGCCGAGCTGGTACAGTGTGAATATGGGTCAACCAGCCCTGGATACCGATCACCATAACAATCTGGTACAGTGCGAAAATGTGTCAACCAGCCCAGGATATAGATCACCATTCGGAGCTGGTACAGTGTGAATATGGGACAACCAGCGAAGGATACTGATCACCATGTCGAGCTGGTACAGTTTGAATATGGTCAACCAGCCCAGGATACTGATTGCCATGCCGAGCTGGTACAGTGTGAATATGGGTCAACCAGCCCAGGATACTGATCACCATGCCGAGCTGGGACAGTGTGAATATAGGTCAACCAGCTCAGGATACTGATCACCATGCCGAGCTAGCACATTGTGAATATGGTCAACCAGCCCAGGATACTGATCATCATGCGGAGCTGGAGCAGTGTGAAAATGGGTCAACCAGCCCAGGATACTGATCACCATACCGAGCTGGTACAGTGTGAATATGCTTCAACCAGACCAGGATATAGAACACCATGCGGAGCTGGTAAAGTGTGAATATGGGAAAATCAGCCCAGGATACCGATCACCATGTCGAGCTGGTATAGTGTGAATATGGTCAACAACCCAGGATATAGATCACCATGCGGAGCAGGTACAGTGCGAATATGGGACAATCAGTCCAGGATACTGATCACCATGCCAAGCTGGTACAGTGTTAATATGGGTCAACCAGCCCAGGATACAGATCACCATACCGAGCTGGTACAGTCTGAATACGGTCAACAACCCAGGATATAGATCACCATGTGGAGCTGGTACAGTGTGAATATGGGACAACCACCCCAGGATTCTGATCGCCATGCGCAGCTGGTGCAGTGTGAATATGGGACAACGACCCCAGGATACAGATCACCATGCCGTGCTGGTACAGTGTGAATATGGGACAACTAGCCCAGGATACAGATCACCATGCCGTGCTGGTACAGTGTGAATATGTGTCAACCACCCCAGGATTCTGATCACCATTCCGAGCTGGTACAGTGTGAATATGCTTCAACCAGACCAGGATATAGATCACCATGCGGAGCTGGTGCAGTGTGAATATGGGTCAAACAGCCCAGGAAACAGATCACCATGTCGAGCTGGTGAACTGTGAATATGGTCAACAACCCAGGATATATATCACCATGTCGAGCTGGTATAGTGTGAATATGGTCAACAACCCAGGATATAGATCACCATGCAGAGCTGGTACAGTGTGAATATGGGACAACCACCCCAGGATTCTGATCGCCATGCGGAGCTGGTGCAGTGTGAATATGGGACAACCAGCCCAGGATACAGATCACCATGCCGTGCTGGTACAGTGTGAATATGTGTCAACCAGTCCAGGATACTGATCACCATGCCGAGCTGGTACAATGTGAATATGTGTCAACCAGTCCAGGATACTGATCACCATTCCAAGCTGGAACAGTGTGAATATGGGTCAAACAGCCCAGGATATTGATCATCATGCCGAGCTGGTACAGTGTGAATATTGGTCAACCGGAGCAGGGTACAGATCACCACGCCGAGCTGGTACAGTGTGAATATGGGTCAACCAGCCCTGGATACCGACCACGATAACAATCTGGTACAGTGCGAATATGTGTCAACCAGCCCAGGATATGGATCACCATTCGGAGCTGGTACAGTGTGAATATGGGACAACCTGCGAAGGATACTGATCACCATGTCGAGCTGGTACAGTTTGAATATGGTCAAACAGCCCAGGATACTGATTGCCATGCCGAGCTGGTACAGTGTGAATATGGGTCAACCAGCCCAGGATACTGATCACCATGCGGAGCTGGAACAGTGTGAATATGGGTCAACCAGCCCAGGATACTGATCACCATTCCAAGCTGGAACAGTGTGAATATGGGTCAAACAGCCCAGGATACTGATCACCATGTCGAGCTGGTACACTGAGAAAATGGGTCAACCAGCCCAGGATACTGATCACCATGCCGAGCTGGTGCAGTGTGAATATTGGTAAAGAAGCCAAGGATAAAGATCACCATGCGGAGCTGATACAGTGTGAAAATGGCAGAACCAGCCCAGGATACTGATCACCATGTCGAGCTGATACAGTGCGAATATGGGTCAACCAACCCAGGACACTGATCACCATGCTGAGCTGGCACAGAGTGTATATGGGTCAACCAGCCCAGGATACTGATCAGCATGCTTAGCTGGTACCGTGTCAATATGGTCAACCAGCCCAGGATACTGATCACCCTGCTGAACTGGTACAGTGTGAATGTGGGTCAACCAGTCCAGTATACTGATCACCATACCGAGCTTGTGCAGTATGAATATGGGCCCTCACGGACATCCTGTGCCACAATTTGCTCTCTTCCAGTGTGAACGTCAGCAGTCTTCCATACTCATGCTTCCAAAACCATTCAGTCCACTCACTATCAGGAACCGGATAATGGAAGGTATCATCGACAATGCTATCAATTGGCACTTGCTCACCAATAACGTGCTCAGTGCTGCTCAATTTGGATCCTCAACGTTCATTCATCTGCAGTCCTCATTGCAGCCTTGGTCGAAACATGGAGAAAAGAGCTGAACTGCAGAGGTGAGGTGAGAGTGACTGCCCTTGACATTCAGGCAGCATTCGTCCGAGTATGGCATCACGGAGCCATAGCAAAACTTTTGGTCAATGGGAATCAGGGGGAAAATGTATGCTGGTTGGACTCATAACTGCCTCAAATGAGGATGGTTGAGGTTGTTGGAGGTTAATTATGTCAGTCCTGGGACAACAATGCAGTTTATTCTCAGGGTATTTTCCTCAGCTTCATCTGCTTCATCAATGACCTTCAATGAGAAGATCAGAAGTGCGATTATTCATTACGGATTTCAGAGTGTTCAGTTTCATTTAAGATTGCGCAGGTACTGAAGCAGTCCGTGCCTACATGTTCCAAGAACTGGACAATATCCAGCCTTGGGCTGAGAATTAGCAAGTAATTTTTACACCACACATTCAGGAGTGTAACTGAATAATCCCCACTTGCCTGGATGGGTGCAGATCCAACTCTCAGCAAGTTTTGCACCATCCAGGAGAAAACAGCCCCAATCATCAGCACATCATTTACCACGTTGCCATTCACTACTATTCAACATGAAAGAGAACGCAAAAATCTTTTAAAAGGGCACGACAACATTTTCCACGGGCATGTTGATATTAATCAGGTAGAACGAGATGGGGTGTGGTCTATTCGGGGAAAAGAGTGTAATATACACATCGAGACACAGAGCAAATCAAATATACCTAATGAGTTCTTCATATCATTGTTTACTGAGGAAGAGGAATCTGACAAAATATCAATGGAAGTGGAGAGAGTCGAGATAATGGATAGAGTAAGCATTGAAGGCAGGAGGTCGAGGAAAGGCTGGCTGTGCTTGGGGTTGACAAGTCACCTGGTCCGGAAGGCTTCCATCGCAGGCTGCTGAAGGAAGTGGAAATGGAGATATCACAACAGCATGCCATCATCTTACAATCCTCCATAGATGGGGGAGGTGCCTGAGTATTAGAGAACGGCAAATGTGACACCCTTATACTATAAAGGGTGTGAGGACCTTCCTAGCAGCTCCAGGCCAGTTAATTCATCATCAGTGATTTAAGTTTAACTTTGGTGTTCGGAAAACTTCAAAAAAAAATTGGACAAAATCAATAGTCACATGGAGAAATGTGAGTTCGTTCAGGAAAGCCAGCATGAATTTCTTAAGTGAAAATCATGTTTAACTCACCTGCTGGAGTATTTTAAGGAGATAACCGAGAGGATTGATGAGAGCAATACTGTTGATGTGGTGTACATGATATTTCAAAAGGCATTTGATACAGTGCCACACAACAGAATTGTGAACAAACTTGTAGCTCATGGAATAAAAGGGACAGTAGCCACATGGATAAGAAATTGGCTGAGTGACATAAACAAAGAGTAGTGGTTAGAGTTCCCCAGGGATCAATGTTGGGACCCTTGCCTTTCCTGATATATATTAATGACCTAGATCTTGGTGTCCAGGGCACAATTTCAAAGTTTGCAGATGATACGAAACTTGGAAGGATAGTGAGCTGTGAGGAGGATAGTGTAGAACTTCAAAAGGACATAGACATGTTGGTGGAATGGGTAGACAGATGGCAGATGAAGTTCAATGTGGAGAAATGTGAAGTGATTCATTTCAGTAGGACGAACATAAAAAGAACAACACCGAATGAAGGGTACAATTCTAAATAGGGCGCAGGAGCAGAGGGATCTAGGTGTATATGTGCATAAGTCATTGAAGGTGGAAATACAGGTTGTGAGAGTGGTTAATAAAACATATATTATCCTGGGCTTTATCAATAGGGGCATAGAGTACAAGAGTAAGGAAGTTATGTTGAACTTGTATAAGACACTAGTTCGGTCTCAGCTGGACTATTGCATCCAGTTCTGTGTGCCACACTTGAGGAAAGACATTGGAGAGAGAACAGAAAAGATTAATGGGAATGGTTCCAGGGATGAGGAATTTCAGTTATGAAGATAAATTGGAGAGATTTGGGCTGTTTTCCATGGAGAAGAGAAGGCTGAGTGGTGATTTGATGAAGGTATTCAAAATCATGAGGGAGCTGAACAGAGTACATGGAGAGAAACTGTTACAACTCGTGAGAGGATCGTGAACGAGAGGACACAGATTTCAAATATTTGGTAAGAGAAGTACAAGTGACATGAGGAAAAACATTTTCATGCAGCCATTAGTTAAGATCTGGAATGCGCTGCCTGAGAACGTGGTGGAGGCAGGTTCAATTGAAGTATTCAAAAGGGAATTAGACAGTAAAATGAAAAGGGAGAATGTGCAGCTTTATGGGGAGAAGGTCGGGGAATGGAAAAGTCGGAAATTGTTCCTTCAGAGAGCCAGTGCGGGCACGATGGGCCGAATGGCCTCCTTCCATGCTGTAACGATTATGTGATTCTGTGAGTGTAGATTAAAGGTTTAGAAACAATTCTCAGGGAAATATTAACAGACATTTGGAGAGGTTTGAGTTTATTAAGGATATTGAGCACAGATTTGAAAAAGGGAGATAATGCTTGACTTATCTAATTGTATTTTAGATAAAGAATTAGAGAAAGTTGTTGAATGCCGTGGATGTTGTCTATATGGATTTGAAGAAAGTGTTTGATAAAGTACCAGATAAAAGGCTGGTGAATAAAATTGAGGCGCATAGAATAGGAGGGTCAGTGTCCAATAGAAGTAAACACATGGCTTAACGACAGTAAACAGTTATTGTGGTAAAATGTTGTTGATTTCAGACTGAAGGATGGTAGAGAGTCGTGTTTCCTAAAGGGCATGGCTAGGACCACTGCTTTGAGTTTTCTGGATACAAATGATTTGGTCTTGGATATATAGTGGAATTTCAAAATTTGCTGATGATAAACTTGGAGGAGGGACAAACAGTGAGGATGATATGATTTTCCCGCAACAAGACATAGATAGACCAGTAGAATAGGCAGACAAGTGGCAGATGGATTTTGATACTGACAAGTATGAGGTGATACAATTTGGCATAAGGGAAAGGGTGAGGCAATGTAGCCTTATTGGCACTGTTCTAACGAGTGTGTCGGAACAGAGGGAGCTGGGTCTCCAAGTGCGTTTGAATGTGAAAGGAAATACTGACAGATTGGGCTTCATAAGTAGGGAAATAGAATACACAAGTAGGGAAGTTTTATAATGCAACGATACAAATCTCTAGTTAGGCACCAATTGGAGCTCTGTGCCTAGTTCTTATGATGTGAGCGTCCTTGAGATGGTGCAGAGGAGATTTGACAGAATGATTCCAGGGATGGGGGCTTTTAGTTACAATGTTTGTTTGGGAAAACAGGTGTGCTTCTCACTGGTGCAAAGGAGATTGAGAGGCAATTTGATGGAGGTGGACAAGATTATAACAGGCTTAGATAAGGTGGACAAGGAGAAATTGTTCCCATTAACTAATGGTACAAGGACCAGGGGACACAGGTGGAAGGTTTTGGGCGAGAGATGCAGAGGGAATGTGAAAAAGAACTTTTTTTTAATGCAATGGGTCGTAATGCGGAGGCGGTGGTGGAGTGGTATTATCACTGGACTGGTAACGCAGAGACCCATGGTACTGATCTGGGGACATGGGTTCGAATCCCACCATGGCAGAAGGTGGAATTTGAATTTAATTAATAAAAATCCGGAAGTAAAAGCTAGTAAAAGCTATAATTTGTGCAGCACAGTGGCGCGGTGGTTAACATCGCAGCCTCACAGCTCCAGCGACCCGGGTTCAAATCTGGGTGTTGCCTGTGTGAAGTTTTCAGTAATCCCTGTGTTTGCGTGGATTTTCTTCAGGTCCTCCAGTTTCCTCTCACATGCCAAAGACTTGCAGGTTGATAGGTAAATTGGCCATTTTAAATTGCCCACAGTATGGGTAGGTGGTAGGGAAATATAGGGACAGGTGGTGATGTGGTAGGAATATGGAATTAGTGTCGGATTAGTATAAATGGGTGGTTGATGTTCGGCACAGACTCGGTGGGCCAAAGGGCCTGTTTCAGTGCTGTATCTCTAATCATAATCTAAAACCTTCTCAAGGGCAAATACGGATTGGCAATAAATGCTGGCCTGGCCAGCGTCATCACATCCCATAATGAATAATAAAAAATAAAGTGGAACTGACTGGATGTTCTGCACAGTGCCAGCATGCGTAATGGTCTCCTTCTATGTCGTAAATCTATGACTCCAGCATTGGAGCAAAATGACAGCAGTGTGTACAGTCTCCAAGATGAACTGCAGCTACTCACCAAGCCTCCTTCAAGAGCACCTTCCAAACCCGCAAAATCTACGAGCCAGAAGGGCAAAGGGAGCAGATACATAGGAACACCACCACCAGCAAGTTCCCCTCCAAGCAGCACATCATCCTGACTTGGAGCTATATTGCCATTCCTTCACTGTCGCAGGGTAAAAAACGTTCAGGAAAACAGATCACCTCTACCTTCTCAACGGCATTTAGGGATGGGCAATAATTCCGGGCCTATCCACCAATGCCCACGCCCATGAACAAATAGAACTGTCTACAGCCACTGGGGATGCACTGTGCAGGAGCACTAGGCAAGTCAGGGTGGAAAATGTCCAGGAAATGGTCGTCGACAGGATTGGGTATGGACAGGATACAGTATTGGAACTTAGCTCAGGGTCAAAGCAATCAGCGAGGAAGTGAACACTCTGTTTCAGCCTCATGTATTGGCAGATTCGTTGGATAGAGAACAGAGTTTGTGTTGGATACTGAAAACAATGGCTTCAATCTCCCTAATACTTCAATAGCAAGGGCGGTAATGCATTGAATTGTGGTTTACACATCTAATAGCTGAATAGAGTGACTTAGCAGTGTGACACCAGCAGCAAAGATGCAACAGCAAATTAAAACAATAGTAATACAGTTAGCAATGGTCTTTCGAGCTAATATCTGGAGACATATATTTACCAGGAATGACAACAGTAACAAGGTGGACAGAGTAAACGATAAGATCAGTAATGCAGTAAAACATGTTTTATTGAATTGATAGGTAGTGAGAGAGACTTACCAGGGACACCACCAATAGCGAGAATGGGATAGTAAATGCATTGAATCATTTTCAATGCATCGGAGATCCGCCACTCTAATGGTATCGAATTATCATCTGCAGTAAAACTGTCAAACCAATAAGATAAACTCCTGTCCATTGTTGTAACATTCCAATCTATTGTTCTCAGATTCTGTTCCATTGTTGTAACATTACAACTTATTGTTCTCAGATTCTGATCTATCCTCACCCTCTCACTCGAACCACTGATCCATTTGTGCCAGGGATGAAGCTCCCGCTGACACTTTGGGATATCACATTGAAAGGTGCCCGTTATTAATAGAAGATGGAAACCCTCCAGTGACACAATTAGGGTCCATGGAGACTGACATTAATGACAGTCACTGAACAAACAGGTTCAGTTAACTCCTTTCAATCCAACACTGTTGGTACCATGATAACGAATAACATTTACGCTTTCCAGGTGAGATGTATGGGGGTTGCTGATGGAAAGAATGGTGGAAATAGCAGAGGAAATGGCCAGAATCTTACAATGCTCCTCGGATATGGTGATAGATTACTGCAGATTCCTCAATGTGACACCCTGTTTAAAACCAGAGAAATGGATAAACTCTGGAATTACAGTTCCAGCAATCTAACATCGATGTAAACTATGACAGACTATAATCTGGGACAAATCCTTTTTGCCTTGGAAAAACAGGAGTTTATAAATGACAAGCATCCTGGATATGTTAATACCAATCATGTCTGACAAACTTGATCGAGTTCTTCAATGACGTCATGCAGCGGCTTGTTGAAGGCAGCATGGCTGATGCTATTTATATGGACTTTCAAATGTCATCTGATCATTTTCAATCTAATGGATTTGAAAGGAAAACTACAGCCCATGGATTAAAGGGGCAGTGACAGTGTGGATATGACACTGGCTAAGAAACAGAAAGCAGAGAGAAGTTGTGAACAGTTGTTGTTCAGACTGGATGGGAGTATACAGTAGTGTTCCCCATGATCAGTATTAGGATCACTCCTTCTTTTGTCACAGATTAATGGCACAGACGTAGATATAAATGACCATTATTTCAACGTTTGCAGATGATGTGGAGTTGGGAAACGTAACCTGTGAGGTGGATAGTCAAAGACTTCAGGAGGACATAGGTACCAGACCAGGAGCCAATGTAGAAAAGCAAGTACAGGCATGATGGATGAATGGGATTTGGTGTGAATTAGGATACAGGCAGCAGAGTTTTAGATGGGCTAAAGTTTATAGGGGGGCAAGGTTGGATGTAAGTGATGAGGGGGTTGAAATAATTGCATCTGGAACTGACAAAGGAATGGATGGCGGATTAAGCAACAGATGAACCAAGGCAGAAACAGAGACAGGCAAGGATATGGAGGTGAAAGTAAGTGGTCTGGCTGATGGAGCTGGCAGCTCGGCTCAGAGTTCTATAGGAACCCTTGGTTGTGAACAAGCTGGTTCAGCCACAGACACTGGCTGTGGAGTGGAATGGAGTGGGTGGATAGGGTCAGTTGAGAGAGGTCACTATGGCGACCGGCAGTGACTGCTCCTCTAGTTCAATAGCAACACTCAGCAATAACCAATGAGGCAACTACTTAGGAACACAGAATCCAGTAATAGACAGCAACAGAAAGAGTTTTATTTTATAAGTACACAACAGCATAGACACTGTCACAGTGATTAATGTTCAGAAATGTCACACACACGAGAAGCCGTTGGCGGATAGGATCAGGGAAAACCCTAAGGCTTTCTATAGGTATATCAGGAATAAAAGAATGACTAGAGTTAGATTAGGGCCAATCAAGGATAGTAGTGGGAAGTTGTGTGTGGAATCAGAGGAGATAGGGGAAGCGTTAAATGAATATATTTCGTCGGTATTTACAGTAGAGAAAGAAAATGTTGTCGAGGAGAATACTGAGATTCAGGCTACTAGGCTAGATGGGATTGAGGTTCACAAGGAGGAGGTGTTATCAATTTTGGAAAGTGTGAAAATGGATAAGTCCCCTGGGCCAGATGGGATTTATCCTAGGATTCTCTGGGAAGCGAGGGAGGAGATTGCAGAGCCTTACCCCTTGATCTTTATGTCGTCATTGTCGACAGGAATAGTGCCGGAAGACTGGAGGATAGCAAATGTTGTCCCCTTGTTCAAGAAGGGGAGTAGAGACAGCCCATGTAATTATAGACCTGTGGGCCTTACTTCGGTTGTGGGTAAAATGTTGGAAAAGGTTATAAGAGATAGGATTTATAATCATCTTTAAAAGAATAAGTTCATTAGAGATAGTCAGCACGGTTTTGTGAAGGGTGGGTCGTGCCTCACAAACCTTATTGAGTTTTTCGAGAAGGTGACCAAATAGGTGGATGAGGGTAAAGCAGTGGATGTGGTGTATATGGATTTCAGTAAGGCGTTTGATAAGGTTCCCCACGGTAGGCTATTGCAGAAAATACGGAAGTATGGGGTTGAAGGTGATTTAGAGCTTTGGATCAGAAATTGGCTAGCTGAAAGAAGACAGAGGGTGGTGGTTGATGGCAAATGTTCATCCTGGAGTTTAGTTACTAGTGGTGTACCGCAAGGATCTGTTTTGGGGCCACTGCTGTTTGTCATTTTTATAAATGACCTGGATGAGGGTGTAGAAGGGTGGGTCAGTAAATTTGCGGATGACACTGAGGTCGGTGGAGTTGTGGATAGTGCCGAAGAATGTTGCAGGGTACAGAGGGACATAGATAGGCTGCAGAGTTGGGCTGAGAGATGGCAAATGGAGTTTAATGCGGAAAAGTGTGAGGTGATTCACTTTGGAAGGAGTAACAGGAATGCAGAGTACTGGGCTAATGGGAAGATTCTTGGTAGTGTAGATGAACAGAGAGATCTTTCTGTCCAGGTACATAAATCCCTGAAAGTTGCTACCCAGGTTAATAGGGTTGTTAAGAAGGCATATGGTGTGTTAGCTTTTATTAGTAGGGGGATCGATTTTCGGAGCCACGAGGTCATGCTGCAGCTGTACAAAACTCTGGTGAGACCAAACCTGGAGTATTGCATGCAATTCTGGTCACCGCATTATAGGAAGGATGTGGAAGCTTTGGAGAGGGTGCAGAGGAAATTTACTAGGATGTTGCCTGGTATGGAGGGAAGGTCTTACGAGGAAAGGCTGAGGGACTTGAGGTTGTTTTCGTTGGAGAGAAGGAGGAGGAGAGGTTACTTAAGATAAGATAATCAGAGGGTTAGATAGTGTGGATAGTGAGAGTCTTTTTCCTCGGATGGTGATGGCAAACACGAGGGGACATAGCTTTAAGTTGAGGGGTGATAGATATAGGACAGATTTCAGAGGTAGTTTCTTTACGCAGAGAGTAGTAGGGGCGTGGAACGCCCTGCCTGCAACAGTAGTAGACTCGCCAACTTTAAGGGAATTTAAGTGGTCATTGAATAGACATATGGATGAAAATGGAATAATGTAGGTCAGATGGTTACACAGGTCGGCGCAACATCGAGGGTCGAAGGGCCTGTCCTGCGCTGTAATGTTCTAATTCTAACATGCAGAATATCAATCATATTAGTTCAAGCTACTCCCAGGACAGGTGTTGTGGGGAAGATATAGAGTTAAACTCGCTCTGTCCTATCCTTATCATACACTCCCAGGACAGGTACAGCAAGGGGATTGGCTGGTCAATTTGGAGCACTTCCTGTCTGCAATCAGGGGGAGCAGCTGCACCTGTGTTGCTGCAACTGCTGCTGGAGAGGAGAGAGGAGACTGGAGTTACTGCAGATAGGTGACTGTAGAGTGGAGACAGCTGTGTTTACTGTGGAACTGTTGCACTTTTTCAAGACTAAGAAGACCTGAGAGTCATTTTGGAGAGGTGGGTGTTGGAGCACCAGGGAACTGTTGGTTGTTTGGACTGTTGGTGGAGGGAGAAGGCACCGGAAGATCCAGGGGTGGGGCTGCCAAATTCTGCAGGGAGGCCCTGTACTAGCTCTTGTGTTTATCTGCCATCCTGCACAAAAGGGGCTCCCTCCCCACCCCCAACTGTGTGGCTCGGGACGGCTGGAGCTGCCCGGCTGAAGAAAATCCTTATACAACAACAGAAAAGGGAGAGAACCGGGCGGCTCTAACCGACCCGGGCGAAGAACCCTCCCCTAACTGGAAGAGTGGACTGTCGACTCTGCAGGAAGGTGCTCCAACCACCAATTGAAGTGTAACATCCTCGCAGCTGTTCTCTCTCTTCCATCACTCGGCCACCTATCCTCTCCTCTCCTTGTCCTTTTCAACCCAATCCTCCTCTATTCCCATCCCCACTTCCCCATCATATTGCTTGTGTTAAAGAAAACTGTCGTGTGCTTTGTTTCCTGGGGGTGGGCGTAGCTCTTTGACCCCATGACAAGCCCCTCTTCGCCAGTGGCGGGGCCTTCCCGTTCATATGCTGCTGCGGCTGCTGCAGCTGCACCTGTTGGCCCGTCACCGTTTGCTTTATTATCATCGAAGCATGGGGCCAAGAGCTACGTCCACCCGAACATGACTATCGAGGCATGCGTGAAAGCAATGGCCGAGGTTGTCGGCCCTTCGGCCATTGTTGCAGCCTCTAAAATGTACGGGAAGGCAGTGTTTTTCCTGATTACCGAGCGGGCGGTGTCCCTGGCTCTGAGCAAGGGGCTCACCGTGGGCGGGACCTTTCTGCCAGTGGACCCCCTGAAGGCCACTGCGCAAAGGCTCATTCTATCCAACGTCCCGCCCTTCATTCCTGGTGAGCTCCTCCTTCCCCACCTGCACCATCTGGGGGAGGTAAAGACGGGGCTCACCCCAGTCCCGCTCGGTCTTCGGGAGAACAGCCTCTGACACGTGTACTCCTTCCGCCGCCAGTTATTCATGCAGCTGGCACGGGAGGAGGTGACAGAGGGCGTCTTTAATGTAGAATTCCAGGGGATGGCCTACCGCATCTTCTGGACCTTGGACGGGGTGTGGTGCCATGTCTGTAAGGGGGTGGGGCATGTTCGTAAGAACTGCCCCAACCTCCCGGCTGCCAACTCAAACTCGGCGGCCCAGGGTGGCGCCACTGGACCTCCTCCCAGCCCCCCTACACCAGCACCAGATACCATTCAGTCGGTACCGGAGGCTATGGCCTTCACGGCCTCCGGCAGGGAGGGGGGTGACCGTCCAAGTGGAAGGAAGGCGCGGAGGAGAAATAAACATCGGGAGGCGCGTTCCCTGGACATCGTGACACTACCCGAGCCTGAGCTCAGCCCAAAGCCCGATCTCAGGAAGTCAACTTGCCCCAGGGCTGGGCTCAGGCCCAGGGTGAATAAAAAAAGGAGAGTGTGGAGGTGGAGGCCTCTGATGATATGGAGGTCTCTGAGCCTCCGCACACAACTGGGAAAAAGAGGAGAAGGCACCCCTCCACAGAGTTAACAAGGGGCCCTGAGGCGCAGGTCCCATCTATTGGAGGGGAGCTGTCTCCTGTTTCGGGTCCACAGGTTGCCCTACCGCCACCACCAAGGCTACAAAGTCCAGGCAGGAGCACGCTATTCCTCAGGATGGAGGGGAGGGGGAGGCCCCGGTACTTGATGCCCCTCCTGAAGGAGTAAGTAGGGCCCTGCTTGTGGTGTGGGAGCATGGGGACGCCGCCCATTCTGCCACTGCTACTCAGTCGGGTGACCTGAGTGAAGGGGAGGGTGAGGCCCCAGAGGGTCGGTCCTCCCAGCTGGAGTCCTCCACCAACTTGGAGACACCTGACCCGGTTATAACCGAGAATACTGCCCCATCTGCTGGGCCTGTGGGTGCTGGCAGAGCGGGAGATGGCCTCCTCTCGCTGCCTCTGGTCTCGGCTCCGGCTGGATTTCTGGAGTCGGGAACTTCTGTCTCCCCTGGACCACTCATTGGCCCGGGGACGGAGGTGGAGGGGGGTCCTGAACTACTGGCGCCCACAGGCTCCAGCTTCACAGTAGTACCCAGAGAGGACTCCTCCGCCATCGATCCTTGGGGGTGGGATCGTGACGGAGGCAGGACCAGCTGGCGTGGTCGGGACGTCCACCCCACATTGTGTGTGGTGGGCGTGTCGGCCGCTGGCGGTGACGAACCGGAGCAGGATGGGGATTCAGTGCGAGGCACGGAGGGCGATCTTGATTCCATCGCCAGTGAGGTGGTGGAGTCCCTCATGCCTCCCACCGAATCTCCTCTCATCCCCACGGCGGAACTCCGGGATTTCCTCGCGGCTTGCAGGGGTTGCCGCAATAAAGTTCAGCTGGCCCTCGACCGTTGGTCGAATCTGGCGCTGATCATACAGTCCGTCCGTGCCGCCCTTAAGATAGCGGGCAAGCGCGCGGACGTGAAACTTGTTGAGAGGCGCCATTTTAATGTGTTCCTCGATGGGTTGCTGGGGGAGTGGAGGGCCAGCTGCACTTCCACTCCCTCCTCACAGTGAGGTGTTTGTGACGGGTTTTAATTACATTTGACATGAAGATAACCAGAGCCAGCCTCAACATCAACGGCAGCAGGGGGTCTCACCGCAGATTTCACAATCTCTCAGTCCTTAGGGAAGGGAGATACACGGTGAGCTTTCTGCAGGAAACCCACACCGTTCCGGGAGACAAAGCCACCTGGCTCCTGGAGTGGCAGGGTGGGGGCTACATGAGTCACCACCCCGTTATTTCTAGTGGGGTGGCTATCTTGTTGGCCCCGACTTCTCAGCCGGAGGTCGTGGGCTTCAAGGAACTAGTGCCGGACCGCTTGCTCCACCTCGCCGTTCGCCTGGGTAGCATGCCGCTCCACTTTGTGAACCTGTATGCGCCCAGGCCCGGCGTGTTGCAAGCGCGCTTCTTTGAAGAAGTGTCCGCTCTCTTGAGCTCCATCGATAGCGGCGAGTCCATCATCCTCGGGGGGGATTTTAACTGCACACTCGTGGTGGGGGATCGCTCCGGTCCCCAGCGTGGCCAATCGTTGATGGAGAAGTTGAGGGGACTGATCAGCTCCCTTAACTTGGTGAACGTCGAGCGGAATCTCCATCCCGACTCCAGCACCTTCACGTGGAGGTCTGGAGGAGTAGGGTCCCGAATCGACAGCCTCTACTTTTCTCAGGCGTACGTCTCCCGCGTCTCGGCGGCCTCCATGCGGCTGGTGCCATGCTCGGACCACCGCCTGGTGTGGGCGGTGTTCACTCCGCTCCGCACGGAGCAGGGTCCGCGTACTGGCACTTTAACAACTGGCTTTTGGAGGTCGAGCGATTTCAGGATTCGTTCTGTCGATGCTGGGCCGACTGGAGAAGGAAGCAGGGGGGCTTCCCCTCCTTGAGGCTATGGTGGGTTGTGGGCAAGTCTCACGTCCGCGTCTTCTGTCAGGAGTACGTGACGGGGTCGACCAAGAGGCTGGAAGCCGAGATCGGGCGCCTTGAGAGGGAGGTGCTCGATTGGAGTCCTGCCTCGGTCATGCCGTTGTGGACCCGGCACTGTGGCAGGCGTACAAAGAGAAGAAGAGCACGCTGAGGGACCTGCAGCTCATAGGGTCCCGAGGCGAGTACGTGAGGTCGCAGATCCAGATCCTTGAAGTTTTGGACCGCGCCTCACTCTTCTTCTACTCACTAGAAAAATGGCGGGGGGTCCGTAAGCAGCTCGTCGAGCTGCTGGCCGACGACGGATCCTCCATCACGGATCCGGTGGGAATAGGCCTCCTGGTCCGTACTTATTACAGTGTGTTGTTCTCTCCAGAACCGTCCAGCGAGGATGCGCGCAGAGTTTTGTGGGAGGACCTGCCGCAGGTCAGCCTGGAGGGTGCAGAAGGATTGGAGGCTCTGTTCACGTTGGCGGAGCTGACTGGTGTCCTCCACCAGCTCTCAAGGGGCAAATCCCCAGGGCTGGATGGGTTGATCGTGGAGTTACTCAGGGCGTTCTGGGACGTCCTGGGGGACGATTACGCACGGGTCCTGGGGGAAAGCCTGGCGACCGGGGAGATGCCCCTCTCATGGCGCTGGGCAGTCAATGTCCTGCTGCCGAAGTGGGGCGATCTCCACCTGCTTAAAAACTGACGTCCGGTCTCCCTCCTCAGCACGGATTATAAGGTCTTTGCCCGGGCTATGTCTACCCGCCTGGGCTCCGTGCTGGCCCACATGATCCACCCCGACCAGTCCTACACGGTCCCGGGCTGATCCATCCAGGACAACATCCACCTGGTCCGGGACCTGATCCATCTTTCCCAGAGGACTGGTCAGTCTGTTGCATTTCTCTCCCTCGATCAGGAGAAGGCATTCGACAGGGTGGATCACGAATACCTTTTCGGGACTCTGCGTGCTTTCGGACTCGGGCCGCATTTCGTGGCCCGGGTCCGACTTTTATACGCCATCGCAGAGTGTCTAGTCAAAGTTAACGGGTCCTTGACGGCGCCCCTTCGATTTGGGAGAGGAGTGCGTCAGGGATGCCCCATGTCCGATCAATTGTATACCATCTGCGTGGAGCCCTTCCTGTGCGTGCTTCGCAGGAGGTTGACAGGATTGGCTCTGCGCGAGCCGGCCATGCGGATCATCCTCTCGGCTTACGCTGAGGACGTGCTCCTCGCGGTCACAGATCCCGTTGACTTGCCAAGAATGCGCGACTGCCAGCAGACATTTTCTGCCACGTCCTCCGCGAGGATCAATTGGGAGAAATGTTCTGGACTGCTGGTGGATCAGTGGCTGTGGACTCCCTGCCGGAGGAGATGACACTTTTTGCGTGGAGCACCACACACCTCCTCTATCTGGGAGTCCACCTTAGCCCCGCTGAGGAGGCCTGGCCGGCAAACTGGCAGGAGTTGGAGGCGACAGTCACTTCTTGGCTGGGGCGCTGGACAGGACTGTTCCGATTGCTTTCCTACAGGGGCCGAGCGTTGGTCATAAACCAACTGGTGGCCTCCATGCTGTGGTACGGGTTGGTCACTTTGGCCCCACCCCCTGTATTTGCCACCAAGATCCAGAAGAAACTCGTCGATTTCTTCAGGGGAAGGAGGAAACACTGGGTCTCTGCCGCGGTCCTGAGTCTCCCGATCGAGGAGGGCGGACAGTCGCTGGTGTGCGTCCGCACCCAGGCTGCGACTCTCCGTATTTGGATGCAGCAGAGATACTTGTACGTCGAGCGTCCTCCCAGATGGTGTGCGCTGGCGACGTATTTTTTCGGCCAGTGTCACTGCCTTCAAGATGACACGCAGGTCCCAGTGGAGTCCATTAGCCGTGCCTCTCTGAGGGAGTTGCCTTTCTTTTACCGGGATCTATTCCGAGTCTGGAACTTGGTCGCCTCCAGTCAGGGCGCTCCCCTGCCCGCAGAGGAGAGCACCTCGGCTGTCCGAGTGGCCGACTCCGGGGAGAGTCCGTCGGGTGGAGGAGTAGCCGAAACCCCCGGGACGCCCCTCACTGCGGGTGGCGAGGGGGCTCGGGAGTGTGGAGCGATCCTGGCGGAGCTGACCCCCGCTCGGCCGGAACTGCTTATCGGACCGAGGCCCCGAAACCCTCCTCGGCAGCCGGTCCCGCACAACCCGAGTCGCCTCTCGGAAATGCCTTCTGTGCCATTCCAATCGGCGCGGAGGAGTTTCCTGTACGGGCAGCTCCTGCACACTCTCCACTTCCTCGCCGTCGTCAGCCGGCCGGACACGCCCTGGTGGTCCACGTTGCCATCTGGTGGTGAGGGAATACTCTGATGGAAGTTTCTCTACGGGGGAGTCTTCCCCCTTTACATCGGGGACCTAGGGTGGAGGGTGCTGCACAGAGCAGTCCCGTGCAATAGGCTTTTATGTAGGTTCAAGGATTCCCAGGCCGAGTCCGTGTTCCACGTAGATCTGGAGTGTGCGAGGTTGCAGCCCCTATTTGAGTATCTGAAGGGGCTGCTTTCAAATTCTGGCTGCACTTCAGTCCCACGCTCCTGATCTTTGGGCACCCGGTGTGGAGGCGCTTGGGTCGGGAGGAGGATCTCCTCGTCAGTCTGCTCCTGGGCCTGGCCAAGGTGGCAATTCACAGATCCAGGTTGCGGGCCGTCGGGGGTTCCGTCCTTCCCGATTGCCTGCCCCTCTTCCATGGTTACGTTCGCGCCCGGGTGTCCCTGGAGAAGGAGCATGCGATGTCCGCCGGTATGCTTGAGGCCTTCTGCAACTGGTGGGAACCGCAGGGACTGGAGTGCATCGTTGACGCCGAGAATGGCATTTTAATTTCAGTTTTTTGTTTATTAATCTGGTTTTAATAAAGTTATTTTAAAACAGTAAATATGTATATTAAGGGGGCCTGAGGAATAAAGGCCCCCTCGACGTGAAAAATGTAAAAGGGGCCTGGGGTATAAAGGCGACGTTATAATAAAAAAAAGAAAAAAACGGGGGTTAGATACAGAGTAAAGCTCCCTCTGCACTGTCCCCATCAAACACTCCCAGGACAGGTACAGTACGGAGGTCAGATACAGAGTAAAGCTCCCTGCACACTAAAGATAAAAAATGGGGTTAGATACAGGGCAAAGCTCCTTCTACACTGTTCCCATCAAACACTCCCAGGACAGGTACAGCACGGAGTAAGATACAGACTAAATCTCCCTCCACACTGTCCCCATCAAACTCTCCCAGGACAGGTACAGCACGTAGTTAGATACAGAATAAATCTCCCTCCGCACTGTCCCCATCAAACATTCCCAGGACAGGTACAGCACGGAGTTACATACAGAGTAATTCTCCCTCCACACTGTCCCCATCAAACTGTCCTTGGACAGGTCCAGCAGTGGGATTGGCTTGGCAATTTGGGAAGCACTTCCTGCCTGCAATCAGGAGTAGCAGCTGCACCTTTGTTGCTGCAACTGCAACTGGAGTGGAGTAACTGGAGAGGAGACAGCAGAGTTGAGTAACTGCAAACAGGTGACTGTAGAGTGGAGACAGCTGCATTTACTGTGGAACTGTTGCACTTTTTCAAGACTAAGAAGACATGCAAGTTATTTGGGAAAGGTGGGTGTTGGAGCATCAGAGGACCGTTTGTTGTTTGGACTGTTGGGGGAGGGAGGAGGCACCAGAAGATCTAGGGGTGGGGCTGCCAAATTCTATAGGGAGCCCCTGTATTTGCTCTTGTGCTTATCTGCCATCGTGCACAAAAGTGTACCCCAACCCCACCCCCAACTGTGTGGCTTGGGACGGCGAGAGCTGCCCGGCTGAAGAAAGTCTTCACAGTCATTGCAGAACAGTAGAAAAGGAGAGAACCGGGCGGCTCTAACCGACCCGGACGAAGAACCCTCTCCTAACTGGAAGACAGGACTGTGAACTCTGAAGTAAGGTGTTCCAACTACTAAACCACAGCAACATCCTCGCAGCTCATCTCTCCCTTCCAACACTCGGCTGTCTATCCTCTCCTCTCCTTGTCCTTTTTCTTTGCAGCCCTATTCTCCTCTACCCCCACCCCTCCCATTATATTTCTTTACTTTAAAAACTGTTAGTTTATTTCTTAAGTGTGGGTGTGGCTCTGTGAACCCATGGTAAATACCTCTTCACCAGTGGCGGGGCCTTCTCGCACGGATGCTGCTCTGGCTACTGCAGCTGTTGCCCCGTCACCGTTTGCACCAATAACATCAAAGCTTGGGGTCAAGATCTAAATCCATCCAAACATGATGATAAAGGCATGTGTAAAGGCAATGGCCGAGGTTGTCGGCCCTTCGGCCATTGTTGCAGCCTCTAAAATGTACGGGAAGGTGGTGTTTTTCCAGAAGAACGAGCGGGCAGTGTACCGGGTTCTGAGCAGGGCACTCACCGTGGACGGGACCTTTCTACCAGTGGACCCTCTGTAGGCCACTGTACAACGAATCACTTTGTCAAATGTCCCGCCCTACATTCCTGGTGAGCTCCTCCTTCCCCACCTGCACCAAATGGGTGAAGTAAAGACGGGGCTCGCCCCAGTCTTCTTCGGTCTTCGGGAGAACAGCCTGCAGTATGTTGACGACTGCCACCACCAGCTATTCATGCAGCTGGCGCGGGAGGAAGTCACAGAGGGCCATTTCAATGTCGAGTTCCAGGGGATGGCCAACAACGTTCTGAACCTTGGACGTGTCATGATTCCATGTCTTCAAGGGAATGGGGGATGTGCACAAGAACTGCCCCAACTTCCCGGCTGCCAATTCTACCTTGGCAGCCCGGGGTGGTGCCGCTGCACCTCCTCCCACCCCTCCGCCACCTCCTCCAGATACCATTCAGTCACTGCCGGAGGCTGTGGTTTTCACGGCTTCCAGCTGGGAGGGGGTTGCCCGTCCAAGTGGAAGGAAGGCGCGGAGGAAGAATAAATATCGAGAGACACATCTCCTTGACACCGTGGCACAATCCGAGTCTGAGCTCAGCCCAAGGCCTGCTCCCAGGGAATCCAACTTTCCCAGGGCTGGACTCGGGCCCAGGGTGACCAGGGAAAAGGTGGAGGCACAGGCAGAGGCCCCTGATGACATGGAGGTCACTGAGCATCCACGCCCCTCCGAAAATAAGGAGGAGACGTCCCTCCTCTGAAGAAGGCCTTAACCACGGGTTCCATTTCCTGGCGTGGTTCCTCAAGCTCGCCAGCCACCAGCATGAACAACCTCGAGCCCTGGCCGGGAACCCTCCACTCCTCGGAACGGAGGTGGGGGAGATGCCCCTGTGATCTTGTCAACTCATGAGATGGGGGCCCGCCCTCGGTAGGGGAATTTGTGCACATGACAGGAGAAATCATTTCTTTGGCCACAGGGTCGGGTGCCCTGGGTGGGAGTGAGAACTGTGAGGGTCAGCCCTCCCAGCAGCCTGATGCTGTGGCACGGGATATACCCGGCCCTGAGGCCAATCTGTGTAATTCCTGGTGTGCTGGTCCTGTGGGTGCTGAGGGACCAGGAGATGGCCTCCTCTCTCTACCTCCGATCCCGGCTCCAGCCGAATTTGCAGAGTCGGGACCTTCCATCTCCCCTGGTCCACTCATTGGCCTGGAGACAGAGGTGGAGGGGAGGGGGGTGTCCTGAACCGCGGGCGCCCACAGGCTCCAGTTCCATTCTTGAACCCAGAGAGGACTCCTCCGCCATCGATCCTGGAGGTGCCATCATGACGGAGGCGGGACCTGCAGGCGCGGCAGGGACATCCACCCCACAGTGTGTGGGGTGTGTGTCGGCCGCTGGTGGTGATGACCCAGAGGAGGATGGGGACTCTGTGTGGGGCACGGAAGACAACCTTGATGCCATCACCAGTGAGGTGGTGGAGTCCCTCGTGCCTCGCACCCAGTTTCCTCTCATCCCTGTGGCAGAACTCCGGGATTTCCTAGCGGCATGCAGGGATTGCTGTAATAAAGCTGATCTGTCCCTCGGCCGTTGGTCGAATCTGGCGTTGATCATTCAGTCCGTCCCTGCCGCCCTCAAGAAAGCGGGCAATGGTGAGGGCGTCAAACTGGTTGAGAGGCGCCGATCTAATGCATTCCTCAATGGGTAGCTGGGCGAATGGAAGGCGAGGTGCACGTCTGCTCCCACCTCACAGCGAAGTGTTGGTGACGGTTCTAAATACCTTTCACAGGAAGATAATCATAGCCAGCCTCAGCATCAAAGGCAGCAGGGGGTCTCAACACGGATTTCACAATCTCTCAGTCCTCAGGGAAGGGAGATACACGGTGAGGTTTCTGCTGGAAACCCACACCGTTCTGGGAGACGAAGCCACCTGGATCCTGGAGTGGCAGGGTGGGGTCTACATGACACGCCTCACCCCTACTTCTAGTGGGGTGGCTATCTTGTTGGCCCGCCCTTTCAACCGGGTACCTTGTGGGTCAAGGAGCTAGTGCCAGGCTGCTTGCTCCACCTCGCTGTTCACCTGGGCAGCGTGCCTCTCCACTTTGTGAACGTATATGCGCCCAGGACTGGTGTGAAAAAAGTGCGCTTCTTTGAAGAAGTGTCCGCTCTCTTGAGCTCCATCGATAACACCAAGCGCATCATCCTTGGTGGGGGGAGGGTGGAATTTAACTGTACCCTCGAGGTGGGGGATCGCTCGGGTCGCCAGCGTGGCCATTCGTTGGTGGAGAATTTGAGAGGACTGATAAGCTCCCTCAACTTGGTGGACGTATGGCGGAATCTGGAACCCGACTCCAGCGCCTTCACGTGGAGGTCTGGAGGAGGGTCCCGAATCGAGCACCTTTACTTTTCACAGGCGTACGTCTACCGTGTCTTGGCGCCCTCCATGCGGCTGGAGCACGGACCACCACTTGGTATGGGCGGAGTTCACTCCGCTCCGCACACAGGCGGTGTCCATGTGCTGCTACTTTAACAACCGGCTGTAGGAGGATAAGTGATTCCTAGATTCATACCATCGATTCTGGGACGACTGGAGAAGGGAGCAGGGGGAGATCCCCTCCTTGAGGACAGTTTGGGATGTGGGCCAGACTCACATACGTGTCTTCTGTCAGGAGTACGCGAAGGGGTCGCCCAAGCGGCGGGAAGCTGTGATCGGGCGCCTAGAGAGGGAGGTGCTCGACTTGAAGTCCCGTTTCAGTCATGCCATCGCGGAACCGGCCCTATGGCAGGCGTACAAAGAGAAGAAAGGCGTGCTAAGGGACCAGTAGCTCATAGCGTTTTGAGGCGTGTACGTGAGGTCACGGATCCATATCCTGGAAGATTTGGATCGCACCTCACCCTTCTTCTACGTGCTGGAAAAAACGGCGGGAGGTCCGCAAGCAGCTCGTTGATCTTCTGGCCGACGATGGATTCTCCATCACGGATCCAGAGGGAAAGGGACACCTGGTCCATACATGTTACAGTGCATTGTTCTCTCCGGATACATCCAGCGAGGATGCGCGCAGTATTTTGTGGGAGGACCTGCTGTAGGTCAACCCGAAGGGTGAAAAATGACTGGAGGTGCCACTCACATTGGCAGAGCTGACTGGCGCCCCCAACCAGCTCTCGAGTGAAAAATCGCCAGGGCTGGATGGGCAGACCATGGAGTTCCTCAGAGCATTCTCGGACGTCTTGGGGGACGATTATGCGCAAGTCGTGGTGGGACGACTGGCGGCCGGGAGATGCCCGTCTCGTGGTGCAGGGAAGTCATCGTCTTGATGCCAAAGAGGGGCGATCTTCGCCAGCTTAAAACTTCGCGTCCAGTCTCCCTTCTCAGCATGGATTGTAAGATGCATGTCCGGGCTATGTCTACCCGACCAGGCTCCTTGCTGGCCCACAAAATCCACCCCAACCAGTCCTATACGGTGCCGGGCCAGTCCACCCAGGACAACATCCACCTGGTCCGGGACCTGATCCATCTTTCTCAGAGGACTGGTCAGTCGGTCGCCTTTCTTTCCCTCGATCAAGATAAGGCGTTCAACGGAGTGGGTCCCAAATATCTTTATGGACTCAGCACGTATTCGGACTCGGGCCATATTTTGTGGCCTTGTCCGACTTTTATACCTGCAGCAAAGTGTCTGGTCAAAGTTAACTGGTCATTGACGGCGCCCCTTCACTTTGGGAAAGGAATGCCTTCGGGATGCCCCATGTCCGGCCAATTGTATACAAGCTGCTTGGAGCCTTTCCTGTGCCTCCATCGCAGGAGGTTGACAGGGTTCGCTCTGCGCAGTCCGGGCATGTTGGTCGTCCTCTCAGCTTATGCCGCAGTGTTGCGGAAGATCCTCGAGTGCCAGCAGACGTTCTCTGCCGCATCCTCCATGTGGATCAATTGGGAGAAGTTTTCCAGACTGGTGGTTCAGTGGTGGGTGGACTCCCTACGGGAGGAGTTAACTTTTACTTGTAGTACCACGCAGCTCCTCTGTCTGGGAATCCACCTAACGCCTGCTGAGGAAGCCTGGCTGGCAAACAGGCAGGGGTTGGAGGCAAAAGTTAGGACTCGCCTTGACGGCACTGTTCCAAGAGTTTTCCTACACGGTCAGAAACCAAGTGGTGGCCTCGATGCTGCTGTATCAGTTGGTCACTTTAGCTGCACCCCCTGCATTTGTCAACAAGATCAATAAGAAACTCATTGATTTCTTCTGGGCGGCAGTCGCTGGTGGAGGACCGTACCCAGGCTGTGACTCTCTGCCTTCGGAGATACCCTGCAGAGATACTTGTACATCGAGCATCCTCCCAGATGAAGTGCACTGGCGATGTATTTATTTTTTACTGCCTCCAAGATGACATGCAGTTCACGGCACAGAGCATTAGCCAAATCTCTTTGAGCGAGTTGCCTCTGTTTTACTGGGATCTATTCAGTGTCCAAAGCATGGTCGCCTCCAGTCAGGGCGCTCCACTGCCTGCGGAGGAGAGCACCTCGGCTCCCCAGCGGGCAGCTCCGGGAATGGACAGACGGGCAGAGAGTAGCTGAAGCCTCTGAGATGCCCCTCACTGCCGGTGACAATGTGGGCTCAGGATTACGAAGTGTTCCCTGCCGAGCTGACCCCCATTTGGCTGGAACCGCTCATCAGTCCCAAGCCCCAAAACTCTCCTCTGGAGCCTGTGCTGCAGAACCTGAGCCACCTCTGGAAAATGCGCCCCCCCCCACTGCCATTCTACACAGCGTGGAGGGGTTTCCTGTATGGGCTGCTCCTGCATACTCTCCACTTCCTCGCCCTTGTCACGCACCCAGACATGCCGTGTTGTCATCTGGTGGCAAGCAAAATACCGGTGGATGTCTCTGTACGTGGAATTCTTCCCGCTTTACTTCGGGTAGCTGGGGTGGAGGGTGCCGCAAGAGAGTCTTAAGCACATTCACAGTCTCCCAGGCTGCCTGTAATGTCTTCGGCCTGGACGGGTCTGTGTTCCATGTTTATATGGAATGTGTGAGGTTGTCGCCCCTGTTCGCATATTTAAAGGGACTGCTCCTCAAGTTCTGGTTGTACTTCAGCCCCACCCTGCTCATATTTGGGCAGAGATGCGTGGGCCATGAGGAGAATCTCGTCGTCAGTCTGCTTTTAGGCCTGGCCAAGGTGGCAATTCACAGGTCCAGGTTGCGGGCCGTCGGAGGGTCCGTCCTCCCTGATTGCATGCCCCTCTTCCATGGTTACTGGCGAAGGACCATGCGGTGTACACCAGTACGCTTGAGGCCTTCTCTGACTGGTGGGCAACGCAGGGGCTGGAGTACATCATCAATGCAGACAATGCTGTTTTAACATGTGTTTTTGTTTTATTTATCTGTTTTTCATAACGTTATTTCAAAAATTGTATAAAAATTGGGCCGGAGCAATAAAAGCCACAAACAAAAACAAAAAAAAACGTAGTTAGGTAAAATAAAACTGTGTAGATACAGAATAAAGTCCCTCTGCATTGTTCAATTAAACACTCTCATGACAGGCACAGCACTAATGAAAACAAAAACAGGGTCAGATGCAGAGTAAGGTTTGGTTAGCTGGTGCCAGGATTTGTAAACTTGAGTTGTATTTTGAGGAGGCAGACCTTTTCTCCAAGACGGCACATTCTGGTTCTTCCTGGAGTCCTGAAGATGTTGGGACTGGCTGACTGTTTCTGACTTAACTTATCGTGCCTGCTGCCAACATGATGTACTGTGCATGCTCACACATCAACTGTACATTAATGGAGTGAGAGTTCTTTCAAGTTCCTGTACTTCTCCCTATTGACATGGAGGCCCCGCAGAGCTACCTACACCATCAGGAATCCCGCTATCCTGACAAAGCCACGGGAACTCTGATACAGCTTCTCCCTGCTGAGGGAGAAAATGATGTATTCACCTCACTCTGCAACGATGGGGGCAGTAGGCGGTGGTTCCTCATGCTGCTGAATACATGTTCAGCTGAGAGTGACTAACACAGGTGGTCAGTGCACATGCCCAGACCAAGTTTCTAAAATGTGTGTCAAAGCTGACAGGTGCCCTGCCTAACATGCAGCTCCATGTGAGACACGCTGGAAGTGACCAGCAGCATTCCCCACAGCATTGTACAGTTTCTGGCTTTGTAGCACTGACACCAGTGGCTCAACTGAGCCCAAAATCACCGCCAGGGAGAGAGACAGAGGGACAGAAATTTACTTTAAGGGGAACGCATCGGAATGTGTGAAACTCAGAGAGAAATTGGAGATGTGATCATATAAAAGGCGAGATACTCCCAGACGAGGAGCCAATGTAGATCAGGTGGGTGCAGATATCACAGAGGATTGTGGGGCTGGAGGAGATTACAGAGATAGGGAGGTCGAGGTCAAGGAGGGATTCAAAACAAGGAAGAGAATTTGTAAATCAAGACATTGCTTGACTGGGAGCCAATGTCGGTCAGAGATAGATGAACGGGACCTGGTGCAAGTTAAGACATGGGCAGCAGAGATTTGGATGCCCTCAGGTTTACAGAGAGTAGAATGTGAGAGATCAGCCAGGAGTGATTTGGAATAGTCACATCTGGAGGTGACAAAGGCATGAATCACAGAATTACAGAATTGTTTCAGCACAGGAGGACATTCAGCCCATCATGTCTGCACCGACTCTCCGAAAGAGCAATTCACCTAGTGCGATTCCCCCCATCCCCATAACCCTGCACATTCTTCCTTCTCATTTAACAGTCTAATTCCTTTTTGAATGCTTCAATTGAACCTGCCTTAACCACATTCTCAGGCAGTGCAATCCAGACCTTAACCACTCTCTGCGTGAAAATGTTTTTCCTCATGTCGCCTTTACTTCTCTTACCAAATAATTTAAATCTGTGCCCTCTCGTTCTCGATCCGTTCACGAGTGGGAACAGTTTCTCTCTATCTACTCTGTCCAGACACCTCATGATTTTTGATCCCTCTATCAAATCATCTCTCAACCATATCTCCTCCAAGGAAAACAGCCTTAACTTCTCCAATCTATCTTCATAACTGAAGTTCCTCATCCTTGGAACCATTCTCGTGAACCTTTTCTGCGCCCTCTCCAATGCCCTCACGTCTTTTCTAAATTGTGACATTGTTACGGCCAGGTGCGAAAGGGGTCTAGGGCTCCCTTTCAGCCTTCACCTGGTCTTACCATAACGGTTTAATGTTAAACACACCATGTTTTAAGCTCTTTCTTGGTGAATCCTGGTTCACTGCTTTCCAATTATAAGGCAAAGAAACCAGCACAAACAGGCTTTCTTAGGTTTAAAGAAGAACGGTTGAAATGTATTAAGCTTGTGCTTAAACTCCAATTCAGTTATTGCCTACGGATGCAGGATACACCCACACTAGCATGCAAATGTGATACACACATACAAACAGAGACAGAAAAAGAGTAGAAGAAATAAAGTGAACACGTTTGAGGCAATAACTGAACAGTGTTTTTGTTCCGGTTCTTTGAGCTCACTGTAGGTTCTTTGATTGTAGGTTGATCTTTATTTTCGTTGGGGCCCAGTATTTTTCTTAAACTTTGTTCACTGTCGGAGACTTTTCTCGCATGGGGCTTCAGTGGAGTTGGACTTCCGTGATAAAGATATGGGAGCAGAAAGGAGAGAACTGCTCAGTCCAGGAGAAAACATTCCTCCTGAGTTTAAACTCTCTGGTTAGTTCAGAATAAAAACTCTGGAAAGCCAGTTAGTCATATGACCAGCTGGTCTAACCAGTCCTGGATTGCATTACCTCAGCAATCTCTGGAATGCTCCTCTTGCACATAATACCTGGTGATCAAGATCTATTGGGAGTTGTATGTGTCAGGGAATGGTCCTTTGTCCTTCCAAGCACTGTCTGTTAGTATGCCAATGTCTTTTCCAACCACGACTGATCTGTTTAACAAGTCATTTCCTCACTCCAGAAAGCAGTTTAAAATCAATGTTCATGACAAAATTCATGTGCCTCTTTTTTTACAGGTGGGGATTCTGCATGACAGACACCCAGAACTGGACGCAATACTCCAGCTGAGGCTGAACTAGTGTCTTATACAAGATCAACATAACCTCTTGGAGGCATTCTATGCCCCTATTAATAAAGCCCAGGATATATATGCTTTATTAACCGCTCTCTCAACCTGTCCTGCCAAATTCAATTACTTATGCACATATGCACCCAGGTCCCTCTGCTCCTGCATCCCCTTTAGAATTTTACCCTTTATATTATATTGTCTCTCCATGTCCTTCCTACCAAAATGCATCACTTCATATTTCTCTGCATTGAACTTCATCTACCACCTGTCTGCCCATTCCAACAACTTGTTTTATGTCCATTTGAAGCTCTACACTATCCAACTCAAAGTTCACTATGCTTCTAAGTTTCATATCATCTGCAAACTTTGAAATTGTACCCTGCACAACAAGGTCTAGGTCATTAATATTCTTCTTTTGGGCCTCCTTATCTCGAGAGACAATGGATACGCGCCTGGAGGTGGTCAGTGGTTTGTGAAGCAGCGCCTGGAGTGGCTATAAAGGCCAATTCTGGAGTGACAGGCTCTTCCACAGGTGCTGCAGAGAAATTTGTTTGTCGGGGCTGTTGCACAGTTGGCTCTCCCCTTGTGCCTCTGTCCTTTTTCCTGCCAACTACTAAGCCTCTTCGACTCGCCACAATTTAGCCCTGTCTTTATGACTGCCCGCCAGCTCTGGCGAATGCTGGCAACTGACTCCCACGACTTGTGATCAATGTCAGACGATTTCATGTCGCGTTTGCAGACGTCTTTATAGCGGAGACATGGACGGCCATATCAGGAAAAGCATGGGTCCCAACACTGATCCCTCAGGAACTCCACTACAAACCTTCCTCCAGTCCAAAAAACATCCATCATCCACTACTCTTTCTTTCCTGTCACTGAGCCAATTTCATATCCATTTTGCTACCATCCCTTTTATTCCATGAGCTACAAGTTTGCTCACAGGTCTGTTGTGTGACATTGTATCAAACACCTTTTGAAAGTCCATGTACACAACATCAACAGCATTGCCCTCATCAGCACTCTCTGTTCCCTCCTCAAAAAACTCCAGAAAGTTAGTTAAACATGATTTTCCCTTAAGAAATACATGCTGGCTTTCCTTAACAAACTCGCATTTATTCAAGTGACTATTAATTTTGTCCCGAATTATTTTTGTCGAAGTTTCCCCACCACCGAACTGACTGGCCTGCAGTTGTTGGGTTTATCATTACACCCTTTTTTGAACAAAGATGTAACGTTTGTAATTCTCCAGTCCCCTAGCACCACCTCAGAGTCCGAGGAAGATTACAAAATTATGGCCAGTGCCTCTGCGATTTCCATCCTCATTTCCCTCAGTATTCTTGGATGTATCTCATCTGGTCCTGGTGCCTTATCCATTTTAAGTACAGATAGCCTATCTAATGCATCCTCTTTATCAAATTGAGCAACTTCTAGCATCCGACGTAACTCCCCGTGGGTCTATCATATCCTTTGGTACAGACGTATGCAAAGAATTCATTTAGTACCTCAGCTGTGCCCTATTCCTCCATGTAGAAATCCCCTTTCTGATCTCTAATCAGCCCTATTCCTCCATTTACCATCCTTTTGATATTTATGTTTGAAGAAATCTTTGGAATATCATTATGTTAGCTACCAGTCTCTTTTCATGCTCTCTGTTTGCTTCTCTTATTTGCTTTTCCACTTCTCCTCTGGACCTTCTATATTCAGTCTGGTTCTCAATAGTATTTTCTCCTTGGCATCTGTCATAAGCACACTTTTCCTTCTTTATCTTAATCTCTACCTCTTTTGTCATCCAGGTAGCTCTGGATTTGTTTGCTCCACTTTTCCCCTTCGAGGGAACATAACTTGACTGAGCCCGAATGATCTCTTCTTTGAAGGTAGCCCATCGTTCATCGACCGGTTTTCCTGCCAGCTTTTGACTCCAACTTATTCACCTCAGATCCATTCTTACCCCATTGATGTTGGCCTTCCCCCAGTTAATTATTTGTACCCTGGATTGTTGTTACTCCTTTTGCATAGTCAGCCAAAACCTGATGATACAATGCACTATCCCCAAAATGCTCTCCTACTGATACTTGATCCACTTGGCCCACCTCATTCCCAAGTACCAAGTATAGCAGCGACTGTTTTCTTGAATGAGGGTTTCAGCAGCAGCTGAGCTGAGGCACGGCCGTTGTCAGGTGATGTTACAGAGTTGGAAATAGACGGTCAAAGTGATGGCACCAACTTGAGGTTGGAAGCTCATCTTGTGGTCAAATTGACACCAATGTTGTGAACAGACTATATTAATCATAGACTGTTACTCGGGAGAGGTACGGGATTGCTAGCTCGGGAACAGAGCTTGGACCAGGAAGCACAAAAAATGGACTGAATGTTATTCTCACCAATGGCATGCAAAAAATTGTCGGCCCATGTGCGCGGTCCACGTGTCACCTTGCTGCTGTGGTGTAGTGTGCGGTGGCTCATTTTATTACAGTGGGCGGGTCACAAGCCCCACCCCAATCACGTGGCAGGGACGGCCTCAGCGACACCAGCAGTTTTGTCAGCTGCCTCTGCACAGACCCTGGAGCCATTTTTAAAGGGCTGCCCAACCTGCCACAAAAAGTGCAAAGTTTAACCACGTACCCCTCTCCCCGAATGCACTGCAAATAAAATGATACCTCTTTCCCTCAAAACACTTATATTGTACAGATGCCTTCTCCCCGCCCCCCAAAACACTTAACCTGCCGAGTTTCCCCCACCCCAACAACTGTACAACGTGTAGAGTTCTCCCCTTCTCCCCCTACACATTTAATGTAGAGTTGACACCGTCAGCCGCCCCACTACACTGAAAAATCCGACTTCCTCCCCTTCCCCATCTCGGTGGTACCAGCTTTCCCTGGACAGGAAAGTGAAGGTGTGGGAGTGCCGGCTGCTGCATGGAAGGTTCCGGGTAATTGGTAAGATCCCAGGGAATTGGACTGAAATATATGAATATTTAAAGCAGGGTCCCGTCAACAAGCGGTGGAGGGAGGCACACCAGGGAACCTCCGCATCGCCGGGAAGATCAGGCCCAGCATTCCCGATGCCCGGCTCCGTGACAGGAAGATCATGTCCAGCATTCCCAACATCCCGCTGCGTGACGGGAAGAGCAGACCCAGCAATCCCGATGTCCGGCTCCATGATGGGAAGATCAGGCCCAGCATTCCCGATGCTCGGCTCCGTGACAGGAAGATCATGTCCAGCATTCCCAACATCTGGTTCCGTGAGGGGAAGATCAGGTCCAGCAATCGCGACGTCCAGCTCCTGATGGGAGGATCAGTCCCTGCGACCCAGACATCCAGCTCCATGATGGGAACATCAGGTCCAGCAATCGTGACGTCCGCTCCGTGGTCAGCCGCTGCCACTCCGATCTTCTGCATCCCCACAATGGAACCTGACTTCAGAACTCAACAAATTCCAGCACAATGACTTCAGTCTTCCCAATATTGAATTGGAGGAAATTGCTGCCCATCCAGTACTGGATGTCGGATGAGCAGCCTGATAATTTAAGTGGAGGAGTGGAGAGAGGTGATGGTGAGGTAAACTTGATGGAATTCTTTGATAAAACAATGGAGAGGGTTGATGAGGGTGGTGTGATTCAAGTTATATATATGGACTTTCTAAAGGTGTTTGATCAAGTGACATTCAATAGGTTAGGAAAACTAAACCCTTTGGATTAAAGGGACAGTGACAGTGTGGATATAACATTGACTAAGGAACAGTAAACAGACGGAAGTGATGAAAGGTTGTTGTTCAGACTCGATGGGAGTATACAGTGGTTTTCCCCAGGGCTCGGTATTAGGACCACTGCTTGTTTTGCTCTTGGTAAACCCAGGGTGGGTAGGGCAGTGCCCCCTCCTCCTCCCTCTTTACAGAGCTTCCCCTCTCTGCAGCCTCTGCTCCATTTGTTGGTCATGTTACGGACCCAGAGACACTGTAACTACAGTCCCCATACCTCGTCCAGAGTTCGGTCACCAAGTCCACTGTCCTCCCTGAATGTCTGCTGCAACTCACAACACAACCTCCAGAAAACCATCCACAGCACCTCCACTAACTTTACAATGGCAGAAGTAAGTCAAAAGCCCCTTACCTGTATGTTGGATGTCTGGTTCTTTTAAATAACACTAGATGGGGGTTTCTCGTGCTGTGAATGTCTGTTCAGCTGAGAGTGACTAACACAGACGGTCAGTGGACATACACAGACCAAGGATCAAAGACGGACATTAAAGCTGCAGGAATGGCTGATTGACACCATATTCAGACCCTCTTCACGCTACAGACACACACACGTTACACCCACGCTATCACCCCAGTCAGCCTGGGTGTCCTGTACAATGTGCTGGATGTGACCATCAGTGCAGCTCACACCATTTTATGGATCCAAATTTCCACAGCACCAGTGGAGCTGGAGAGATGAAATGTGTGTCAGGGATAGAGACAGAGGGAAAGAAACTCACTGTAAAAAGGGAATTGGAAGATGAAATTGGAAATGGACAGGGATTTGGATAATCAGAGGGATTTGATCGCATGAGTGAAAATATTAAAATTTGAGGTGTTACTGGACACAGGAACATAGTACTCAAGAGCATGAGTAGGCCATTCGGCCCTTTGAGCCTGCTCCACCATTCGATAAGAACATGGCTCATCTATTATTTTTAAACTTTATCCCCTTGTTCTAATCTCCCTCACAAGAGGAAGCATCCTCCCATTATCCACTCTATCAAGTCCACGTAGGATGTGATAGGTTTCAATAAGACACCTCTCATTCTTCTTAACCCCAACCGCTTCAAACTTTCTTCATAAAATACGCCCTTCATTCAGGGAATGAGTCAATTAAACTTTTGTTTTCCTGCCTCTTATGCAACGATATCATTTTTATCAAGTAAGGAGACTATAACTGTACACAATCCTCCAGATGTGGTCTCACCAAGGCCCTGCACAGCTGCAGTAAACGTTCTCCACTTTGACACTCGATTTCCTTTGCAATAAACACTAACATTCCATTTTCCTTCCTAATCACTTGCTGTCCCTGAATACTAACTCTTCTTGATTCATGAACCAGGACACCCAGATCCCTCTGTTCCACCGAGTTTTTCATCTTTCCACATTTAAATAGTCTACTGTTTTCTTTTCTTCCTGCCAAAGTGGACAACTTCACATCTTACCACATTATACTCCAACTGCCAAAGTTTTGCAACCTCCCTTAACCTATTTCTATCTCTTTGTAAACTCTTTTGCTCCTCTTGACAATGTACAAAGAACAAAGAAAAAATAACAGTACAACACAGGAACAGGCCATTCGATCCTCCAAGACTGCGCCGATCTTGATGCCTGCCGAAACTGACACCTTCTGCACTTCAGGGACCCGTATCCCTCTATTCCTTTCCTATTCATATATTTGTCAAGATGTCTCTTAAACGTCGCTATCGTACCTTCATTCCCATCTTGCTCTCATCAACAAATATAGCTACCATGTATTCTGTCCCTTCAGCCAAGTCCTTGATATAGATTGTATATAGTTGAGGCCCCAGTACTGATCCCTGCAGCACTCCAGTAATTACAGATTGCAAACACAAAAAGATCAATTTATCCCTGTCTCTATTTCCTGTTCGCTAGCTCATCCTTTATCCATGTGAATATGTTACGCCCTACAACATGCCTTTTGGAAATCCAAGTACACTACATCTACAGGTGCCCCTTTATCCACCTTGCTTTTCACTTCCTCAAATAGCTCTAATAAATTAGTTACATATGATTTCCCTTTCACAAAACCACGTTGATTCTGTCTGATCCCATGATGGTTTTCTAGGTATGCCGCGACCACATCCTTATTAATTGATTCTCGCAATTTCCCTATGACAGAATTTAGGCTAACTGGCCTGTCGTTTCCTGTTTTCTGTCTCCCCCCTTTCTTGAATGAATGCCTTACATTTTCTATTAGCCAATCCACTGGGACCCTTCCAGAGTCTAAGGGATTTTGGAAGATTATAACCAATGCCTTGACTGTCACTGCAGCCACTGAAATTAAAGCCCTAGGATGCAGGCCAACTGGTCCTGGGGACTTGGTATACGAACATAAGAAGTAGAAGCTGGAGTAGGCCACTCAGCCCCTCGAGTCTGCTCCACCATTTAATAAGATAATGGCTGATCTGATTGTAACCTCGACTCCACATTCTCGCCTACCCCCAATAACCTCTCACCCCTGTGCTTATCAAGAATCTATCAACCTCTGCTTTAAAAATATTCAAAGACTCTGCTTCCACCGCCTTTTGAGGAAGAGAATTACAAAGACTCACGACCCTCAGAGAGAAAATAAAATTTTTAAACAGTGAACCCGAGTTCTAGATTCTCAGACAAGGGAAAACATCCTTTCCACATCCATCCTATCAAAATCCGTCAGGATCTTTTTTGTGTCAATCAAGTCCCCTCTTACTCTTCTAAATTCCAGCAAATACAAGCCTAGTCTGTCCAATCTTTCCTCATATGACAACCCTCCGATTCCCGGTATTAGTCAGGTAAACCTTCCCTCAATTGCTTCCAACGCATTTACAACCTTCCTTAAATAAGGAGACCAATACTGTACACAATCCTCCAGATGTGGTCTCACCAATTTCCTGTATAACTTCAGCAAAATCTCCCTAATTTTGTATTCAATTCCCTTTGCAATAAATAATAGCATTCTATTAGCTTTCCTGATTACTCACTGTACCTGCACACTAACATTTTGGCATTCATGCACGAGCACACTAAGATCCCTCTGCATCTCACAGCTCTGCAATCTCTCACCAGTTCGATAATATGCTTCTTTTTTATTCTTCCTGCCAAAATGGACAATTTCACATTTTCCCACATTATACTCCATTTGCCAGATCTTTGCCCACTAACTTAACCTATCTCTATCCCTCCTTATGCCCTCTTTACAACTTACTTCCCTACCTATCTTTGACTCATCAGAAAATTTAACAACCATACCTTCAGTCCCTTCATCCAAGTTATTTCTATAAATTGTAAAAAAGTTGAGACCCCTACACTAATGCCTGTGGTACACCACTCGTTACATCTTGCTAACCAGAAAATTACCCATTTATGTCTACTCTCTGTTTCCTGTTAGCGAGACAATCTTCTATCCATGCCAAAATGATACTCGCTATACCTTGAGCTTTTATTTTCCACAATAATCTTTGATGTGGCATCTTATCAAATACCTTCTGGAAATCTAAATGCAGTACATCCACCGAATCCCCTTTCTCCATAGCACATGTTACTTCTTCGAAGAACTCCAATAAATTAGTGAAACATGATTTTGCTTTAACAAAACCATGTTGATTCTGCCTGATTACCTTGACGTTTTCAAACGCCCTGCTATTACATCTTCAATAATAGCTTCTAACATTTTCCCAGGACAGATGTTAAGCTACCTGGCCTGTAGCTTCCTGCTTTCTGTCTCCCTTCCTTTTTGAATAAAGGAGTTACATTCACTATTTTCCAATCTAATGGAACCTTCCCTGAATCGAGGGAATTTTAGAAAATCAAAACCAATGCATCAAGCATCTCACTCACCACTTCTTTTAAGAAATTATCAGGACCCCGGGACTTGTCAGCCCGCAGCTCCAACAATTTGCTCATACCACTTCCATGGTGATTATAATTGTCTTGGGTTCCTCCCTCCCTTCCATTTCCTGATTTACAGCTAAAACTGGGATGTTACTTGTATCCTCAATAGTGAAGACAAATACAAAATAGCTGCTCAATTCATATGCCATCTCCTTATTTTCCGTTATTAATTCCCCAGACTCACGTTCTGTAGGACCTGCTTCCCCTGTTTGAATATCTGTTGACACTCTTCCGATGGGTCTTTATATTTCTAGCTAGCTTTCCCTCGTACTCTTGTTTTCCCCCACCTTATTAATCTTTTAGTTGTTCTTTGCTGCTTTTTATATTCTGTCCAATCTTCTGCCCTGCCACCCAGCTTTGCACTGTGAGATGCTTTATCTTCAAGTTTGATGCTATCTTTAGCTGTTTTAGTTAATCACGAATGGTGGGTCCTGTCAGTCTTTAGGTGTAATAGTTTTCCCTGTATCATCTTTTCTCTGGTCATGGTGATTGTTTTTAGTTCCTCACTTCCTTTTGCCTCCTGATTTAAGTATCCTTGGAAGGTTTTCTCACTCTACCACAGTGAAAACGGACACAAAATACCTGTTCAACACCTCTGCCCTGTCCTTGTTTCTAATATTAATTCCCCAACTCACTCTCTAGAGGACTAAGACTAATTTTAGTTACTCTTTTCATATTTAAATACTTGTAGAAACCTTTATTCTGTTTTTATATTACTAGCTAGATTTATCCCACACTCTACGTTTTCCCTTTTTTACCATTGATTGCTGGTTCTTACAATCTGTTCAATCTTTTCACCCACAAACAATCTTTGCAGATTTGTACAGTATTTCCTTCAATTTAATATTATCCTTAACTTTCTTATTTAACCACATATGATGCAACCTTCTGAAAGAGTCTTTCTTTCTCACTGAGGTAATTCTTTGCTGAGAGTTAAGTATCTCCTTCAAAGTCTGCCACTGCATCTCGGCTGTCTTAACTTATATCCTAGTTTCCCAGTTCACTTTCGCTAGCTATGCCTTCATATCCCTAAAATTACCTTTATTTAGGTTTAAAAAAACGAATCTTAGACCCACAGTTTTTCCTTCAATCTGAACATTGAAATTTCTTTTCTTTTGGGCCTCCTTATCTCGAGAGACAATGGATACGCGCCTGGAGGTGGTCAGTGGTTTGTGAAGCAGCGCCTGGAGTGGCTATAAAGGCCAATTCTGGAGTGACAGGCTCTTCCACAGGTGCTGCAGAGAAATTTGTTTGTTGGGGCTGTTGCACAGTTGGCTCTCCCCTTGCGCCTCTGTCTTTTTTCCTGCCAACTACTAAGTCTCTTCGACTCGCCACAATTTAGCCCTGTCTTTATGGCTGCCCGCCAGCTCTGGCGAATGCTGGCAACTGACTCCCACGACTTGTGATCAATGTCACACGATTTCATGTCGCGTTTGCAGACGTCTTTATAACGGAGACATGGACGGCCGGTGGGTCTGATACCAGTGGCGAGCTCGCTGTACAATGTGTCTTTGGGGATCCTGCCATCTTCCATGCGGCTCACATGGCATCTCGGCTGTCTTAACTTATATCCTAGTTTCCCAGTTCACTTTCGCTAGCTATGCCTTCATATCCCTAAAATTAACTTTATTTAGGTTTAAAAAAACTAGTCTTAGACCCACAGTTTTTCCTTCAATCTGAACATTGAAATACTATCATGTTATGATCACTGTTGCCTAGAGTCTGCTTTACCGTGAGCTTCTTGATTAATCCAGTCTAATTGTGCATTACCAGTTCTAGAATAGCCTGCACGCTGGTTGGCTCTGGATCGTGCTGCTCCAAGAACTGTCCTGAATACACTCTATGTACTAATTTTCCAGGCTACCTTTGCCAATCTGATTTGTCCAATCTGCACGCAGATTAAAGTCACCCATGATTATTGTGGTACTTATCTTACACACCCCATTTATTTCTTCCTATATACTCTGTCCTACAGAAAGTATTGTATGTCACTGAGCACAGGGATGTTACGTGAATGAGATTTAGTGTGATTTAAGTTATGGGCAGTAGAATTTTGGATAGACTGTTGTTTATGGTGGTTTTTAACAGGGAGGGTAACCAGGACAGCATTGGAATAGTAGATTTGACAAAGACAATGATCAGAGTTTTTGCAGCAAATGGGCTCACATAGAGGATGATATTTTGGAGGTGGTCGTTGTTAAGAACAGTAAAATAGTTAATCATGGTTTATAGAATTAATAGCTGGATAGAGAAACTTAGCAGGGACACCAACTATAGCGAGGATGGGATAATAAATGTGTTGAATCATCCTCGGTGCATAATACATCTGATCCATTAATGTGAACCAAGAATAACCCGCAGTAAGATAGTAAAACCAATCGGATAAACTCCTGCCCATTGTTGTAACATTCCAATCTATTGTTCTTAGATTCTGACCCATTGCTGTAACATTCCAGTCTATTCTCAGATTCTGATCTACCCTCTCCCTGTCTCTGGAACTGCTGATCCCTGTTAATGCTGGTGCTGATGTTCCCACTGACACAATGTGACAACACATTGAAAGGAGCCCATTATTAACAGAACAGAAAAACTCTGCAGTGACACAATTATGGCCCATGGAGACTGACATTCATTACAGTCACTGAACAAACAGGCTCAGTTAATACCTTGCAATCCAACACTTTTTGTAGCACCAAGTAGAACATTTACCCAGTCTGGATGGGATGTATGAGGGTTGCTGAGGGAAGGAATTGTGGAAATAGCAGAGGCACTGGCTAGAATCTTCCAATCCTTCTTGGATATGGGGGTGATGACAGTGGACTAGAGGATTGTAAATGTAACACCCTGTTTAAAAAAGGAGAAATGGAGTAAATCCTGCATTTACTGACCAGTCAGTGTGACATCACCAGTGAGGAAATTTTAACCATCAACCTGGACAAAGATATCTGCTGTTTTGAAAAAGAAGGGTTTATAAATGTCCACTACCATGAACATGTTAAAGGCACATTGCATCTAACAAACTGGAAGGATTTATTTGATGGAGTATTAGTGGGGATTGATGAGGGTGTCACAGATGGTGTAATGTATATAAACTTTCAAAAGGCGCTCGATCAAGTGTCATTTAATAGACTGCTTAGGAAAACTGAACTCAATGAATCAAAGTGGCAGTGGTTGTGTGAACATCCAGTTGGCTAAGGCAAAGAAAATATATTGTTTTTCAGGCTGTGGAGAAGTATACAGTGCTGTTCCGAAGACAACAATAACAACAACATATATTTATATACCAACATACGAATTAGGAGCAGGAATAGGGCACTCGGCTCTTCGAGCTTGATCCACCATTCAATATGTTCCTGGCTGAACTGATTACTTCACATTTCCAGCTACCCCTGGTAACCTTTCAGCCCCTTGCTTCTCAAGAATCTATCCAGCTCTGCATTAAAAATACTCAAATACTCTGCTTCCACTGTCTTTTGAGGAAGACTCTCGACCCTCTGAGAGGAAACACCTGTCCTCATCTCTGTTTTAATGGGTGACCCCTTATGTGAAAAAAATGGCGTCTTCCCCTCTCTGCACTGAATGATCTGTACTTAACAAATGACTCAGTTTTATGCGTTATGCCCCCACCTCTAATAATTCCACGCACGGCATGACGTTGAGCTCTTTTCCATCGCCATGGCCTCCTGCTTACTTCTTTGATCAGCGGTCCTGCCCCCGACCAGTGGGCTCACTCACCCACCTCAAGTATTCTCCCTCCACCTCGACCCCTCCCTCTGACCCACTTTTGATCTTTTCATTGAGAACTGTCGCTGAGACATCTGCCATCTCAATTTCTCTGCCCCCCTCACTCACTCTATCCTGTCCTCCTCTGATCTTGCCACAATCCGTTCTCTCTGGTCTAATCCCGACATTGTGATCAAATCTGCAGACAAGGGAGTTGCTGTTGTTGTCTGGTATACCGCCCAGTACCTTGCTGACGCTGAACGCCAACTCTCAAACAATTCTTCCTATCTCCCGCTGGACCATGATCCCGCCACAGAACATCAAGCTACTGTTCACAGGACTGTCACTGACCTCATCTCCTCTGGGGATACTCCCTCTGCAGCTTCCAACCTCATAGTCCCACAGCCCCGGACAGTTCGATTCTACCTCTTTCCCAAAATCCACAAACAGGATTGTCCTGGTCGACACTTTGTTTCAGCCTGCTCCTGCCTCACTGAACTTATTTCTTCCTATCTTGCCTCGATTTTTCCCCCCTGGTCCAGTCTCTTTCCACCTACTTCCGTGACTCTTCAGACGCTCTACGTCGTTTTGAAAATTTTCAGTTTCTTGGCCCTAAACACCTCCTCTTCACTTTAGCCGTCCAATCTCCTATCCCCCACCAGGACGGTCTTAGGGTTCTGTGCTTCTTCCTCGAACAGAGGCCCAAACGGTCCCCATTCACTACCACCCTCCTCCACCTGGCTGAACTTGTTCTCACATTGAACAACTTCTTCTTCAACTCCACTCACTTCATCGAGTCCAAGTTATACAGCATGAAAACAGACCCTTCGGCCCATCGCATCGGTACTGGCCGTTAAGCACCTATCTATTTTATTCCTATTTTCCAACACTTATCCAGTAGTCCTGTACGCTATGGCGTTTCAAGTGCTCATCTAAATACTTCTTAAATGTTGTGAGGGTTCCTGCTTCCACTCCCACTTCTGGCAGTGTGGTCCAGAGTCCAACCACTCTCTGGGTGTATTTGTTTTCCTCAAATCCCCTCTAAAACTCCTGCCCCTTACCTTAAATCTATGCCTCCTGGTTATTGACCCCTCCGCTAAGGGAAAAGGTCTATTCCTATCTATACTATCTATGCCCCTCATAATTTTGTGTACCTCAATCAGGTCCCCAATCAGCCTTCTCTGTTCTCAGGAAAACAACCCTAGCCCTTTCACTCTCTCTTCATAGCTGATATGCTGCAGCCAGGCAACATCCTGGTGAATCTCCTCTACACCTTCTCCAGTGCAATCACATCCTTCCTATAGTGTGGTGCCCCGAACTGTACATGGTACTCCAGCTGTGGACTAACTAGTGTTTCATACAGCTCCATCATAACCTCCCTGCTCTTATATTCTATGCTTCGGCTAATAAAGGCAAGTCTCCCGTATGTCTTCCGAACCAACTTATCTACCTGTGCTGCGGCCTTCATTGATCTATTGACAAGTACACCAAGATTCCTCTGACCTTCTGTACATCCTAGGGTCCTACCATCTATTGTATATTCCCTTGCCTTGTTAGTCCTCCCAAAAAGCATCAGCTCACACTTCTCAGGATTAAATTCCATTTGCCACTGCTCCGCCCATCTTACCAGCCCATCTATATCTGCCCCCTCCAGCGTGATGCCACTACCAAATGCACCTTCCCCTCCCCTCCCCTGTCAGCATTCCAAAGGAATTGTTCCCTCCGTGACACCCTGGTCTACTCCTCATTCACACCCGACACCTTGTCTCCTTCCCAGGACACCCACCCATGCAATCACAAAAGGTGTAATACCTGCCCTTTTACCTCCACTCTCCTCACTATCCAAGGCCCCAAACACACCTTTCATGTGAAGCAACGATTTATTTGTACTTCTTTCAATTTAGTTTACTGTATTTGCTGCTCACAATGCGGTCTCCTCTACATTAAGGATGGGCAATAAATGCCGTCCTAGCCAGCGATGCCCACATCCCATGAACGATTAAAGAAAACATTGGGAAGACCAAATACAAATTGGATGACAGCTTTGTGGAACCTGTCCATTCAGTCCACAAGCACGACCCCGAGCTTCTGGTCACTTGCCACTTTAATTCACTGCCCTGATCCCACTCTGACATTTCTGTCCTCGACCTGCTGCAGTGTTCCAGTGAAGCTCAATACAAGCTTGAGGAACAGAACCTCATCTTCCAATGAGACACGTTAGAGTCTCTGGATCAACACGGAGTTCAACAATTTCACACCGTCACCTGGTATTAAATTTGTTTTTCATGCTTTCGCTTTCAGACAGAGTAGTTCATTATTCAGCCAGTAACACTCTCTCTGGCAAAATGTTTTGTCTCTTACTTCAAATGTTAACACTCCCTTTGCCTTGTTCTTTGTCATTTAATTTCCCCATCCTCGGACCTGTCACAGACCTTCCGTTTTGTTGTTCTTCCCCACCTTTCACTTGTTAAAAACCGTTTACATTTCTAACCATTGTCTGTTCTGATGATAGTTCATCAACATGAAATGTTAACTATGCTTCTCTCTCCACAGATGCTGCCAGACGAGCTGAGTATTTACAGCATGTTTTGTTATTTTAGATATGAATGGAACATCACCAAATATAATTCAATGGGAATCAGGGGAAAACGCTCCGCTGGTTGGAGCCATACCTAGCACAACGGAAGATGGTTGTGTTTGTTGGAGGTCAATCATCTGAGCTCCAGGACATAACTGCAGGAGTTCCTCAGGGTAGTGTCCTAGGCCCAACCATCTTCAGCTGCTTCATCAATAACCTTCCTTCAATAATATGGTCAGACGTGGAGATGTTTGCTGATGATTACACAATGTTCAGCATGATTCGCAACTCCTCAGATACTGAAGACAGACAAATGGAGCAAGACCTAGACAACATTCAGGCTTGGGCTGATAAGTGGCAAGTAATATTCAAGCCACAAAAGTAGCAGGCAATGATAATTTCTGATAAAAGAGAATCTAACCATCTCCCCTTGGCATTCAATGGTATTACAATCGCTGAATCCCCCACTATCAACATCCAAGGGCCTACCATTGACCAGAATCTGAAATGCAGCTATAAGAGCAGGTCAGAGACTAGGAATCCTGCGGCAAGTGACTCACTTCCTGATTCCCCAAAGCTTGTCCACCATCTATAAGGCACAATGCCGGAGTGTGATGGAATATGCTCCACTTGCCTGGATGAGTGCAGCTCCAACAACACTCCAGGAGTTCAACACCATCCAGGACAAAGCAGCCTGCTTGATTGTTGTGATTGGGATGTTATTCACTCCCTCCACCACCAGCACACAGTGGCAGCAGTGTGTACCATCTACAAGATGCACTGCAGCAACGCACCTGAGACAGCACCTTCCAAACCCGCGACCTCTACCACCTAGAAGGGAAAGGGCAGCAATGCATGGTAACACCACCACCTGCAGGTTCCCCTCCAAGTCACATACCATCCTGACTTGGAGCTATATTGCCGTTCTTTCACTGTCGCTGGGTCAAAATCCTGGAACTCAGTTCCGAACAGAACTGTGGATGTACCCGCATCAGATGAACTGCAGCAGATCAAGAAGGCAGCTCACCACGACCTTCTCAAGGGCAATTAGTGATGGACAATAAATGCTGGTCTAGCCAGCGATGGCCACATTCCATGAAATAATAAAAAGGTAGCAGCAGTTCCTTCCAGCTGGACGAAAGTGGAGAGGTGTATGAGGAAGATGGTGTCACCAACATTGTAACAGGCTGCAGTAAGTTTGTGAAGGACAAGGAGGGATAGTTTGTCTTTGTAACAGTCACACAGCATGTCATTTTCAACAATCTTATCTACATGTCCTGCGATAGAACATTTCACATGCATCCACTCTGTTGCTGCACCCCCATTAAAATTACACCCTTTATTTTCCATTGCCTCTCCTCTCTGTCCTATGTAAATGTATCAATTTGCATTTCTGTTAAAGTTTATCTGCCATGTGCCCGTCCATTCGACCAACCTGTCTTTATCCACTTGAAGTCTGTCACTATCATTCTCACTGTGCAATCCACTTCCACGTTTTGTGCCAAGTGTACATTTTGAAATTGTGCCATTTGCACTCAAGTCCAAGTGGCTAGTATATATCATGAAAAGTAGCAGAACTAGTAATGACTCCTGGGGAAACGTCCTCCAGTTCTAAAAAAACAACCTTTCACCCCCTCTCTTTGCTTCCTGTCATGCAGACAACTTTGTCACTTTTATTCCATGGGCTTTATCTTTACTGACAAGCCTGTTAAGTGACACTTCATCAAATGCTGTTTGGAAGTTATGGGGAACTAAGAAATGGTGGAACAATTAAATACATACTTAGGTTCTGTCTTCACAAAGGAGGACACAAATTACCTCCCAGTAATGTTGGGGAACATAGGGTCTAGTGAGAAGGATGAACTGCATGGAATCAGTATTAGTAGGGAAATGGTGTTGGGTAAATTGATGGGATTGAAGGCTGATAAATCCCCAGGGCCTGATAATCTACATCCCAAAGTACTTAACGAAGTGACTCGAGAAATAATAGATGCATTGCTGGTCATTGTTCAAAATTCTGTAGACTCTGGAAAAGTTCCAATGGATTGCAGGCTAGCTAATGTTACCCCACTACTTAAAAAAGGAGGTAGAGACACAAGAGGGAACTATTGACCGGTTAGCCTGACATAAGTAGTGGGGAAAATGCTATAATCCATTATAAAATATGTAATAACAGAGCACATGCAAAACAATGACAGGATCGGACACAGTCAGCATGGATTTACGAAAGGAAAATCATGCTTGGCAAATCTACTGGAATTTTTTGAGGATGTAACTCATAGAATAGATAAGAGTGAACGAGTGGATGTGATGTATTTGGACTTTCAGAAGGTTTTTGATAAGATCCCACGTAAGAAATTAGCGTGCAAAATTACTGCACATGGGATTCAATGAAGAGTGTAGGAGGGCATGCCAGGAGCAGCACCAGGCACACCTCAAAACGAGGTGTTAACCTGGTAAAGCCACAACACAGGACTTTCTGCGTGCCAAACTGCATAAGCAGCATGTGCAAGACAAAGCTAAGCGATCCCATAACCAACGGATCAGATCTAAGCTCTGCAGTCTTGCCACATCCTGCCATGAATGGTGGTGGAAAATTAAGCAACTAACTGGAGGAGGCAGCTCCACAAATATCCCCATCCCCAATGATGGGGGTGCCCAGCACATCAGTGCAAAAGATAGGGCTGAAGCATTTGCAACAATCTTCAGCCAGAGGTGCCGAGTTGATGATACATCTCGTCCCCCTCCTGAAGTCCCCAGTAACACAGATGCCAGACTTCAGCCAATTCGATTCACTGCGTGTGATATAAAGAAAAGACTGAAGGCACTGGATACTGCAAAAGCTATGGGCCCTGACAATATTCCGGCAATAGTAGTGAAGTCTTGTGCTCCAGAAATTGCCACACCCCTAGCCAAGCTGTTCCAGTGCAGCCGCAACACTGGCATCTACCCTGCAATGCGGCAAATTTGCCAGGTATATCCTGTACACAAAAAGCAGGACAAGTCCATCCCGGCCAATTTCTGCCCCATCAGCCTACTCCAAATCATCAGTAAAGTACTGGAAGGTGTCATCAACAGTGCCATTAAGCGGCACTTGCTTCACAATAACCTGCTCAGTGATGCTCAGTTTGGGTTCCACCAGGGCCACTCAGCTCCTGACCTCATTACAGCCTTGGTTCAAACATGGACAAAAGAGCTGAACTCAAGAGGTGAGCTGAGCGTGACTGCCCTTGATATCAAGACTGCATTTGACTGAGTATGGCGTCAAGGAGCCCTAGCAATACTGAAGTCAATGGAAATCAGGGGGAAAACCCTCCGCTGGCTGGAGTCAGACCTATCGCAAATGAAAATGGTTGTCGTTGTTGGAGGTCAATTATCCGAGCTCCAGGACATCACTGCAAGAGTTCCTCAGGGTAGTGCCCTAGGCCCAAGCATCTTCAGCTGCTTCATCAATGACCTTCCTTCAATCACGAAGTCAGAAGTGGGGATGTTCGCTGATGATTGCACAATGTTCAGCACCATTCGTGACTCCTCAGATACTGAAGCAGTCCGTTTAGAAATGCAGCAAGACTTGAACAGTATCCAGGCTTGGGCTGGTAAGTGGCAAGTAACATTCGCGCCACACAAGTACCAGGCAATGACCATCTCCAACAAGGGAGAAACTAACTATCCCCCCTTGACATTCAATGGTATTACCATCGCTGAATCCCCGCCTATCAACGTCCTAGGGGTTACCATTAACCAGAAACAGAACTGGAGTAGCCATATAAATACCGTGGCTACCAGAGCAGGTCAGAGGCTAGGAATCCTGTGGCGAGTAACTCACCTCTTGACTCCCCAAAGCCTATCCACCATCTGCAAGGCACATGTCAGGAGTGTGGTGGAATACTCTCCACTTGCCTGGATGTGTGCAGCTCCAACAACACTCAAGAAGCTCGACACCATCCAGGACAAAGCAGTCCGCTTGATTGGCACCCATCTACAAACATTCACTCTCTCCACCACCGACGCACAGTGGCAGCAGTGTGTACCATCTACAAGATGCATTGCAACAACTCACCAAGGCTTCTTAGACAGCACCTTCCAACCCACGACCTCCACCATCCAGAAGGACAGGGCAGAAAATGCATGGCAACACTACCACCTGCAAGTTCCCCTCCAAGTCACACACCATCCTGACTTGGAACTATATTGCCGTTCCTTCACTGTCGCTGGGTCAAAATCCTGGAACTCCCTTCCTAACAGTACTTTGGGTGTACCTACCCCAAATGTACTGCAGCGGTTCAAGAAGGCCACCATCCTCTCAAGGGCAATTACGGTTGGGCAATAAATGCTCGCCTAGCCAGCGACGTCCACATCCCACAAATTAATAAAATAAAATAGCCATGAGCAAGAAGGGAGAGTTTTAAACACAGGTGCTCCTCCTTAGGGCAGAGCAGACGGTGCTGAGAACAGGAGTGACGCCCAAACGTCCGTGTGTTTCCATTGTAACAATGCCCATCATCTGCGAGTGGACCGCTGGACGTTACAGTGAAAAGCTGTAGGATTAATCAGGCTACACCAGACCAGTGCAGGAAAAGGGGCCCTGATGGGAAACACAGAAGACCAGACTGTGACTGTAACTGTGGCAATAAGACCCAGTATGCCCACCACTGAGAGTGCTGGAAAATTTAACAAAATCCCTGCGAGATAACAGGATTTTGTATCCTAAGGAAAAGTGACAACATACCCCTCAAATGCGTCAAGTAAGCCCAAAGCCATACTTGGGATGCAGGGACCACTCATTCTCTCCTGCTGGGAAAATGCATGAACTTTTCCCCAGAGAATGCACTGAATGCTCAAGTATCAGTAAACGGTATTGGTGAAGGTAAATGGACAAGACTCTATATTGGGTACACCTGGATTGCGACTTTTTTCAGTACTGGTAACCGTGGGGATTGTCCCGAGTTTACCTGTGGGAAGGGTCGACCTCTCCCTGGGTAATGATCTGGCGTGGGTTAAGGTGGTAGCTTCCCCAGTGGTTTTAGAGAGACTGAAATAGATCAGGCAGACAAAGCAGTTACAGGAGAAGGCCCCAGGCATTTTTCCTGCCTTTGTATTGTGCTGGTCCATGGTCAAACAAGCTCCGTCAGAGGAGGCTGCACTGACACTGCAGACGCATGACCCTCCTGTCTAGTTATCTGAAACCTTCTTTGGGAAGTTAGAGGACAAAGATAATTTGTTAAATAGATCTTCCTTGGTCGAGGCTGAGCAAGTTGACCCAATGTTAAAAAAGTTAGCACAGACTGTCTGAAGTTAAACTGAAGCAGAGGGAGTTCCAGAGTGTAACTATTTAAAGAATGAAGTGCTGATGAGGAAATAGAGTCCTCCTTAGAGACCTGCAGACGAAGAGTGGACAGTGGTTCATCAGATAGTGGTTCTGCCCAGGTACCATAAGGAAATGCTGAGAATAACCCAAGAATTCCAATAGCTGGACATGTCGGCATCAGAAAAACCCAAGCCTCCCTTAGACAGCATTTTGACTGGCCACAACTTGACAAAGATCTGGTGGAGTTCCGTAAAACTGTTCACATGTGCCAGGTCGTGGGCAAGCCCAAACTTGCCATAGAAACTGCACCCCTAATTCCCAAACCAGCTTTTGGGGAACTCTTCAACAGAGTGCTGGTGGATTGTCTGGGACTCCTGCCGAAAACAAAAGGGGTCCAACAATATCTTCTCACCATTATGGATGTGGAGAGGCCATTCCACGGAAGAACTATCTCTGCCAAGGTAGTGGTGGAGCGGCTAAACCAATTCTTAACCCGCATGGGCTGCCTGCTGAGATCCAATTGGATCTGGGCACGAATTTCATTGTATTAGGGATGATGTCAATTTAACAATTAAACACAATATTATACCCTAAGCATTAAAGATGTAGTCGCACTTAACCATTATCTGGAATGTTTAAAATTAGTTTTCAGGATGATAGCTCGTAACAATTAACCAAAATATTGCCCCTGTGGATTAGGGATGACACCTAACTTAAAAATTAAGTGGGATACTTTAGACTCTGTTTTAGTTATCATGTCTAATTTAACAATTAAATAGAATATTATACCCTGTATATTAGGGATGAAATGTAATTTAACAATTAACTGGAATGTTTAACACTCTCTATTAGCTTTCATGTCTAACTTAACAAGTAACCAGACATCATCCTCAGAGTACAAGGAAAGGCACTTAACCTGACAATTTATTGGCATTTCATACAAGCTATATGGGTTTTCTAGTTGAATTTAACAATGAACAAAAACAATATACATTATGTATTAGTGATGACATCGAATTTAACAATACACCAGAATATTATACAGTGGGTGTCAGTGATGACATCTAAATTAACAATTAACTGGAACGTTTAACACTTTATATCATCTATCATTTTCAATTTAACAATTAAACAGATTATACCCTGTGTATGAGTGATGATATCAAATTTAACAATTTAGCAGAATATTATACCCTGTGCATTAGTGATGACATCTAATTTAACAATTAACCAGAATATTATACACTGTGTATTAGTGATGACATCTAATTTAACAATTAACCAGAATATTATACACTGTGTATTAGTGATGACATCTAATTTAACAATGAACCAGAATATTATACACTGTGTATTAGTGATGACATCTAATTTAACTATTAACCAGAATATTATACACTGTGTATTAGTGATGACATCTAATTTAACAATTAACCAGAATATTATACACTGTGTATTAGTGATGACATCTAATTTAACAATGAACCAGAATATTATACACTGTGTATTAGTGATGACATCTAATTTAACTATTAACCAGAATATTATACACTGTGTATTAGTGATGACATCTAATTTAACTATTAACCAGAATATTATACACTGTGTATGAGTGATGACATCTAATTTAACAATTAAGCAGAATATTATACATTGTGCATTAGTGATGACATCTAATTTAACAATTAACTGGAATATTATACCCTGTGTATTGGTGATGACATATAATTTAACAATTGACGGGAATATTATACCCTGTGTATTAGTGATGACGTCTAATTTTACAATTAACCGGATTATATACTTGGTATAAATGATGACATCGAACTTAACAGTTAACCAGTATATTATACACTGTGTATTAATGATGACATCTAATTTAACAAGTACCTGGAATATTACACCTTGTGCATTAGCGATGACATCTAATTTAACAATTAACGGAATATTACACACTGTGTACTGGTGATAACATCTAATTTAACATTTAACCAGCATATCATCGCCTGTATGTCGATGATGACATCTAATTTAACAAGTACCTGGAATATTACACCTTGTGCATTAGCGATGACATCTAATTTAACAATTACCGGAATATTACACACTGTGTACTGGTGATAACATCTAATTTAACATTTAACCAGCATATCATCGCCTGTATGTCGATGACGACATCTAATTTAACTATTTAACGGAATATTGCACACTGTGTATTAGTGATGTCATCTAATTTAACAACTAACTGGAATATTACACCTGGTGCATTAGTGATGACATTTAATTGAACAATCGCCCAGAATATTATCCCCTGTGTATTAGGAATGACATCTAATTTAACAATTAACCTGAATATTATCCCCTGTGTATTAGTAATGACATCTAATTTAACAATTAACCTGAATATTATCCCCTGTGTATTAGTGATGAAATCTAATTTAACAATTAACCGGAATATTATATCCTTCGTATTAGTGATGACATCTAATTTAACAATTAAGCAGAATATTATATACTGTGTATTAGTGATGACATATAATTTAACAATTGACGGGAATATTATACACTGTGCAGTAGTAATGACATCTAATTTAACAATTAACCGGAATATTATACCCTGTGTATTAGTGATGACATCAAATTTAACAAGTAACTGGAATATTACACCTTGTGCATTAGCGATGACATCTAATTTAACAATTAGCCGGAACATAATAAACTGTGTATTGGTGATGACATCTAATTTAGTAATTAACCAGAATATTATACACTGTATATTACTGAAAGCATCTAATTTAACAATTAACCAGAATATTATACACTGTGTATTAGTGATGACATCTAATTTAACAATTAACTGGAATATTATACCCTATGTATTGGTGATGACATCTACTTTAACAATTAACCAGAATATTTAACCCTGTATATTAGTGATGACATTTAATTTAACAAATACACAGAATATTATACCATGTGTATTCGTGATGACATCTAATTTAAAAATTAACCAGAATATTATACACTGTGTATTAGTGATGACAACAAATTTAGCAATTAACTGGAATGTCTCACACTCTATAATAGCTATCATGCCTAACGTAACAATTAAACAGAATATTATGCACTGTGTATTAGTGATGACATCTAATTTAACAATTAACCAGAATATTATACAGTGTGTATTAGTGATGACATCTAATTTAACAATTAACTGGAATATTATACCCTGTGTATTGGTGATGACATCTAATTTAACAATTAACACGAATATTTAACCCTGTATATTAGTGATGACATCTAATTTAAAAAATACACAGAATATTATACCATGTGTATTAGTGATGACATCTAATTCAAAAATTAACCAGAATATTATACACTGTGTATTAGTGATGACATCTAATTTAACAATTAACAAGGATATTATACCCTCTGTATTAGTGCTGACATCTAATTTAACAATTAACCTGAATATTATATATTGTGTATTAGTGATGACATCTAATTTAACAATTAACCGGAATATTATTCCCTGTGTGTTAGTGATGACATCTAATTTAACTATTAACCGGAATATTATACACTGTGTATTAGTGATGGCATCTAATTTAACAATTAACCAGGATATTATACCCTCTGTATTAGTGATGACATCTAATTTAACAATTAACCTGAATATTATATATTGTGTATTAGTGATGACATCTAATTTAACAATTAACCGGAATATTATTCCCTGTGTGTTAGTGATGACATCTAATTTAACTATTAACCGGAATATTATACACTGTGTATTAGTGATGGCATCTAATTTAACAATTAACCAGAATATTATACCCTGTGTATCAGGGATGACATTTAAATTAACAATTAACCAGAATATTAACCCCGGTGCATTAGTGTTGACAACCAATTTAGCAATAAACTGGAATGTCTCACACTCCATATTAGCTATCATGCCGAACATAACAATTAAACAGAATATTGTACACTGTGTATTAGTGATGACATCCAATTTAACAATTAGCCGGAACATAATAACCTGTGTACTGGTGATGACATCTAATTTAACAATTAACCAGAATATTATACACTGTATATTAGTGATGACATCTAATTTAACAATTAACTGGAATATTATACCCTGTGTATTGGTGATGACATCGAATTTAACAAATACACAGAATATTATACCATGTGTATTCGTGATGACATCAAATTTAAAAATTAACCAGAATATTATACACTGTGTATTCGTGATGACATCTAATTTAACAATTAACCGGGATATTATACCCTGTGTATTAGGGATGACATCTAATTTAACAATGAACCTGAATATTATGCACTGTGTATTAGTGATGGCAACTAGTTTAACAATTAACCAGAATATTATACTCTGTGTATCAGTGATGACATCTAATTTAACAAATAACCAGAATATTAACCCCGGTGTATTAGTGGTGACAACAAATGTAGTAATTAACTGGAATGTCTCACACTCCATATTAGCTATCATGCCGAACATAACAATTGGACAGAATATTATACACTGAGTATTAGTGATGACATCTAATTTAACAATTAACCAGAATATTTTACCCTGCACCTTGGTGATGACATCAAATTTAGCAATTAGCCAGATTATTATTTGCGTATTAGTGATGATATCTAATTTTACAATTAATGGGATAATTATGCAGTGTGCATTTGTGATGACATCTAATATAACCAGAATATTATACCCTGTGTTTTGGTGATGACATCTAATTTAATAATTATCCAGTATATTATCCCCTGTGTATTGGTGATGACATCTAATTTAACAGTTAACCATAATGTCATCGCCTGTGTATTAGTGAGGAGATCAAAACGATCATTTAACTGGAATGACTCACACACTATATTAGTTATCATGCCTAATGTAGCAACTGACCAGAATATTATGCACTGTGTATTAATAATGGCATCTAATTAAACAATCAAGCAGAATATTATACACAGTGTATTAGTGATGACATCTAATTTCACAATTAACTGCAACATTTAACACTCTATATGAGTTATCTTGTCCAATGTATAAGTGACCAAAATATTATACACTGTGTATTAATGATGACATTTAATTTATCCATTAACCAGAATATTATCCCCGGTGTATTGGTGATGGCATCTAATTTAACAATTAACCGGAATATTATACACTGTGTATTCCGGATGACATTTAATTAAACAATTAACCAGAATATTATACACAGTGTATTAGTGATGACATCTAATTTAACAATTAACTGGAACATTTAACACGCTATATTAGTTACCATGCCCAATGTAACAAGTGACCATAATATTATACCTTGTGTATTAATGATGACATCTAATTTATCCATTAACCAGAATATTATCCCCGGTGTATTGGTGATGGCATCTAATTTAACGATTTACCAGAATACTATTCCCAGAAAATTATACCCTGTGTATTATTGATGCCATCGAATTTAAAAATTACCAGAATATTACACCTGTGTATTAGTGATGACATCTAATTTTACAATTAACCGGATTATATACTGTGTATGAATGATGACATCGAATTTAACAATTAACTGGAATATTATCACCTGTGCATCATTGAGGACATCTATTTTAACAATTAACCCGAATATTATGCACTGTGTATTAGTGATGGCAACTAATTTGAAAATTTACCAGAATATTATCGCCTCTGTATTAGTGAGGACATCTAACGTATCATTTAAATGGAATGTCTCACACTCCATATTAGTTATCATGCCTAATGTACCAACTGACCAGAATATTATACATTGTGTATTAATGATGACATCTAAGTTAACAACTAACTGGAATATTATCGCTTGTGTATTAGTGATGACATCTAATTTAACAATTAACCAGAATATTATACATTGTGTATTAATGATGACATCTAATTTAACAAATAACCAGAATATTATACCCTGTGTATTAGTGATGACATCTAATTTAGCAATTAACCAGAATATTATACCCTGTGCATTTGTGATGACATCGAATTTATCAACCAGAATATTAGACACTGTGTATGAGTGATGACATCAATTTAACAATTAATCAAAATATTATACACTGTGTATTAGGGACGACATTTTATTTCACAATCTACCAGAATATTATCCCCCTTGAATGAGTGACGACATCTAATTTAACAATTAATCAGAATATTATCTCCCGCTAATTAATGATGACATCTAACTTAACAATTAAGCAGAATATCATCCCCCGTGAATTAGTGAAGACATCTAATTTAACAATTAACCAGAACAATATACACTGTGTATTCGTGATGACTTCTTAGTGAACTAGTAACCAGAATATTATCCACTGTATATTGGTGATTATATCTAATTTTCCAATTAACCAGAATATTATACACTGTGTATTAATGACGACATCTAATTTATCCATTAACCGGAATATTCTCCCCTGTGTATTGGTGATGACATCTAATTTAACAATTAACCGGAATACTATTGCCAGAAAATTATACCCTGTGTATTAGTGATGAAATCTAATTTAAATTTACCAGAATATTATGGATGTGTATTAGTGATGACATCTAAATTTACAATTAACCGGATTATATACTGTGTATGAATGATGAAAATGAATTTAACAATTAACTAGTATATTATACACTATGTATTAGTGATGACATCTAATTTAACAACGAACTAAAATATTACACCTTGTGCATTCGTGATGACATCTAAATTAGCAATTAACTAGAATATTATCCCCTGTGTATTAGTGATGACATCTAATTTAACAATCAACCGGAATATTATCCCCTGTGTTTTAGTGATGTCATCGATTTGAACAATTACCGGAATATTACATACTGTGTATTAGTGATGACATCTACTTGAACAATTAACCAGAATGTTATGCACTGTGTATTAGTGATAACACCTAATTTGACAACTAAACAGAATATTTTACCCTGTGCATTCGGGAAGATATCTAATTTAACAATTAACCAGAATATTGCAGACTGTGTATTGGTAATGACTGCTAAATTGACAACGAACCAGAACATTACACACAGTGCATTCGTGAAGACATCGAATTTAACAATTAACTGGAATATTATGCGCTGTGTATTAGTGATGACATCGAATATAACAATCAACCAGATTACACCGTGTGTATTAGTGATAACATCTAATTTAACCTCAACTGGAAATTTACAACCTTTGTATTAGTGATGACATCTAATTTAATAGTTAACCAAAATATTATCCCCTGTGTATTAGTGATGGCATCTAATTTAACAATTAAACAGGTTATACCCTGTGTCTCTGTGTTGGCATCTAATGTAACAATTAACCAGTATATTATATCCTGCGCATTAGTGATGACATCTAATTTAACAATTAACTGGAATATTTGCACTGTGTATTTGTGATGACATCTAATTTAACAACTAACCAGTATATTATCCCCTGTGTATTAGTGATGACATTTAATTTAATTAATCAGAATATTATACACTGTGTATAGGTGATGACGTCTACTTTAACAATTAACCGGAATATTATACCCTGTGTTTAAAGATGGCATTTAATATAACAATTAACCGGAATATTATACACTGTGTATTCGTGATGACATCTAATTTAACAATTAACCGGAATATTATACCCTGTGTATTGAAGATAGCACCTAATTTGACAATTAACCAGAATTATATCTCCTGTAAATTAGTGCTGACATCTGATTTAACAATTAACCAGAATATTACACCCTGTGTATGAGTGATGGTATCTAATTTGACAATTAACCAGTATATTAGCGCCTGTGTATTAGTGAGTTCATCTAATGCATCATTTAACTGGAATGTCGAACTCTCAATATTATTTATCATGCCTAATGTAACAACTGACCAGAATATTATTCACTGTGTATCAGAGATGACATCTAATTTAACAATTAAGCAGAATATTATACACATTGTATATGTGATGACATCTAATTTAACAATTAACTGGAACATTTAGCACTCTATATTACTTATCATGCCAATGTAACAAGTGACCAGAATATTATACATTGTGTATTAATGATGACATCTAATTTAACATTTAACCGAATATTATTCCCAGAAACTTATACTCTGTGTATTAGTGATGACATCTAATTTCAAAATAACCAGATTATTATACCCAGTGTATTAGTGATGACATTAATTTACCAATTGACCAGAATATTATACAGTGCAGTAGTGTTGACATCTAATTTTACAATTAACAGGATTATATACTGTGTATAAATAATGACTTCGAATTTAACAATTAACCAGTATATTATATACTGTGTATTAGTGATGACATTTAATTTAACAACTAACTCGAATATTACACCTTGTGCATTAGTGATGACATCTATTGTGACAATCGACCAGAATATTCCCCCCTGTGTATTAGTGATGACATCTAATTTAACAATTAACTGGAATATTATACACTGTGCATTCGTGATAACATCTAATTTAACGATTAATCGGAATATTATACCCGTTGTGTTAGTGATGACATCTAATTTAACAATGAACCAGAATATTATACCCTGTATGTTAATGACGAATTCTAATTTAACAATTAAACATAATATTATACCCGTTGTATTGGTTATGATATCTAATTTAACAATTAACGAGAATATTATACCCGTTGTATTATTGATAACATCTAATTTAACGATTAACCGGAATATTATCCCCTGTGTATTCGCTATGGCATCTAATTTAACAATTAACTGGAATATGATACCCTGTGTATTAATGATGGCATCTAATTTAAAAATTAACCTTAATGTTACAGCCTGTATATTAGTGATGACATCTAATTTTACATTTAACCAGAATAGTATACACAGTCCATAAATGATGACATCTAATTTGACAATCAACTGGAACATTTAACACTCTATATTAGTCATCATGCCCAATGGAACAAGTTACTAGAATATTTTTTTTTTTTTTTTTTTTTTTTTTTCTTTCTTTTGGGCCTCCTTATCTCGAGAGACAATGGATACGCGCCTGGAGGTGGTCAGTGGTTTGTGAAGCAGCGCCTGGAGTGGCTATAAAGGCCAATTCTGGAGTGACAGGCTCTTCCACAGGTGCTGCAGAGAAATTTGTTTGTTGGGGCTGTTGCACAGTTGGCTCTCCCCTTGCGCCTCTGTCTTTTTTTTTTTTTTTTTTTTTTTTTTTTCCTGCCAACTACTAAGTCTCTTCGACTCGCCACAAGTTAGCCCTGTCTTTATGGCTGCCCGCCAGCTCTGGCGAATGCTGGCAACTGACTCCCACGACTTGTGATCAACGTCACACGATTTCATGTCGCGTTTGCAGACGTCTTTATAACGGAGACATGGACGGCCGGTGGGTCTGATACCAGTGGCGAGCTCGCTGTACAATGTGTCTTTGGGGATCCTGCCATCTTCCATGCGGCTCACATGGCCAAGCCATCTCAAGCGCCGCTGACTCAGTAGTGTGTATAAGCTGGGGGTGTTGGCCGCTTCAAGGACTTCTGTGTTGGAGATATAGTCCTGCCACCTGATGCCAAGTATTCTCCGAAGGCAGCGAAGATGGAATGAATTGAGACGTCGCTCTTGGCTGGCATACGTTGTCCAGGCCTCGCAGCCGTAGAGCAAGGTACTAGAATATTAAACACTGTGTATTAATGATGACATCTAATTTAACCATAAACCAGAATATTATCCCCTGTGTATTGGTGATGAGATCTAATTTAACAATTAACAGGAATATTATTACCAAAAAATTATACCCTGTGTATTAGTGATGACATCTAACTTAAAAACTACCAGAATATTATACAGTGCAGTAGTGCGACATCTAATTTGACAATTCACCAGATTGTATACTGTGTATAAATGATGACATCGGATTTAACAATTAACCAGTATATTATACGCTGTGTATTCGTGAGGACATCTAATTTAACAACTAACTAGAATATTATACCTTGTGCATTAGTGATGACATCTAATTTAACGATTAACCGGAATATTATCCCCTGTGTATTCGCTATGGCATCTAATTTAACAATTACTGGAATATCACACACTATGTATTCGTGATGACATCTAATTTAACAATTAATCAGGATATTATACCCTGTGTATTTGTGATGACATCTAATTTAACAACTAACTGGAATATTGCACCTTGAGCATTAGTGATGACATCTAATGTAACAATCGACCAGAATAATATCCCCTGTGTATTAGTGATGACATCTAATTTAACAATTAACCAGAATATTATATACTGCACATTAGTGACGACATCTAATTTAACAATTAACCAGAATATTATATCCTGCGCATTAGTGACGACATCTAATTTAACAAATAACTGGAATATTATCCCATGTGTATTTGTGATGACATCTTATATAACAATTAACTGGAATATTATCCCTTTGTATTAGTGATGACATCTAATTTAACAATTAACCGGAATATTATACCCTGTGTTTTAAAGATGGCATCTAATTTAACAATTAACTGGAATATTATACCCTGTGTATTAAAGATAGCACCTAATTTGACAAATAACCAGAATATTATCGACTCTGTATTAGTGAGGAGATCTAATTTAACAATTAACCAGAATTATATCTCCTGTAAATTAGTGCTGACATCTGATTTAACAATTAACCAGAATATTACACCCTGTGTATGAGTGATGGTATCTAATTTGACAATTAACCAGTTTATTAGCGCCTGTGCATTAGTGAGTTCATCTAATGTATCATTTAACTGGAATGTCGAACACTCAATATTATTTATCATGCCTAATGTAACAACTGACCAGAATATTATACACTGTGAATCAGAGATGACATCTAATTTAACAATGAACCAGAATATTATACCCTGTATGTTAATGACGAATTCTAATTTAACAATTAAACATAATATTATACCCGTTGTATTGGTTATGACATCTAATTTAACAATTAACGAGAATATTATACCCGTTGTATTATTGATAACATCTAATTTAACGATTAACCGGAATATTATCCCCTGTGTATTCGCTATGGCATATAATTTAACAATTAACTGGAATATGATACCCTGTGTATTAATGATGGCATCTAATTTAAAAATTAACCGGAATGTTATCGCCTGTATATTAGTGATGACATCTAATTTTACATTTAACCAGAATAGTATGCACAGTGCATAAATGATGACATCTAATTTGACAATTAACTGGAACATTTAACACTCTATATTAGTCATCATGCCCAATGTAACAAGTTACCAGAATATTAAACACTGTGCATTAATGATGACATCTAATTTAACCATAAACCAGAATATTATCCCCTGTGTATTGGTGATGAGATCTAATTTAACAATTAACCAAAATATTATACCCTGCATGTTAATGACGACATCAAATTTAACAATTGACTGGAATATTATACACTGTGTATTGGAGATGGCAACTAATTTAAAAACTACCAGAATATTATGCAGTGCAGTAGTGTGACATCAAATTTTACAATTAACCGGATTATATACTGTGTATAAATGATGACATCGCATTTAATAATTAACCAATATATTATACACTGTGTATTCGTGATGACATCTAATTATAACAACTAACTAGAATATTACACCTTGTGCATTAGTGATGACATCTAATTTGACAACTACCGGAATATTGCACACTGTGTATCAGTGATGACATCAAATTTAATAATTAACCAGAATATTATACCTTGCATGTTAATGACGACATGTAATTTAACAATTATCCAGAATATTACACACTGTGTATTAGTGATGGCATCGAATTTAACAATCGACCAGCAAATTATACCGTGTGTATTAGTGATGACATCCAATTTAACAACTAACCCAATAATATACTGTGCATAAATGATGACATCGATTTAACAGTTAACCAGTATATTTCCACTGTGTATCAGTGATGACATCTAATTTTAGAACTAGCTGGAACATTACACCTTGTGCATTAGTGATGACATCTAATTTAACAATTAAGTGAATATTATACACTGTGTTTTAGTGATGACTTTTCATTTAAAAATTAACCAGAATATTATACCTTGTGTTTTAGTGATGACATCAATTTACCAATTAACCAAAATATTATACACTGTGCATAAGTGATGACATTTAATTTAACAATTAGCCGGAATATAATACCCCGTGTATTCGTGATGACATCTAATTAAGCAATTAACCAGAATTTAATCCCCTGTGTATTAGTGATGACATCTAATTGAACAATTACCAGAATATTACACACTGTGTATTAGTGATGACATCTAATTTAACAATAAACCTGAACATTATATCCTGTATGTTAATGACGACATCTAATTGAACAATTAACTAGAATATTATACAATTTGCAATCGTGATAACATCTAATTTAACAATTAACCTCAATATTATACCTGTTTTATTAGTGATGACATCTAATTTAACAATTAATCAGAATATTATACCCTGCATGTTAATGATGACATCTAAATTAACAATTAACCGGAATATTACGCCCACTGTATTTGTGATGACATCTAATTTAACAATTAACCAGAATATTAGACCTGTATGTTAAAGATTGCATCTAATTTAACAATTAACCGGAATATTATACCCGTTGTATTAGTGAGGACATCTAATTTAACAATTATTCAGAATATTTTACCCTGTATGTTAATGACGACATCTAAATTAACAATTAACCAGAATATTACGCCCATTGTATTACTGATGACATCTAATTTAACAATTAACCAGAATATTATTCCCTGTATGTTAATGACTGCATCTGCTTTAACAATTAAGCGGAATATTGTACCGATTGTATTAGTGATGGTATCCAATTTAACAATTTATAAGTATATTATACCCTGTGTTTTAATGACGACATGTAATTTAACAATTAACAGGAATATTGTACACTGTGTATTAATGATGACATCTAATTTAACAAGTAACTCGGAAATTATACCCGTTGTATTAGTGATGACATCTAACTTTATAATTAACTGGAATACTATACCCTGTGTATTAGTAATGACATCTAATTTAACAATGAACCGCAATACTCTACCCTGTGTATTAGTAAGGACATCTAATTTAAAAACTAACTTGAATTTAACACCTTGTGCATTAGTGATGACATCTAATTTAACAACTAATTAGAATTTTACACCTTGTGCATTAGTGATGACATCTAATTTAACAATTACGTAAATATTACATACTTTGTTTTAGTGGTGACATCCAATTTAATAATTAACCAGAATATTATCCCCTGTGTATTAGTGATGACATCTAATTTAAAAGTTACCAGAATATTATACCTTGTGTTTTAGTGATGACATCAATTTACCAATTAACCAAAATATTATACACTGTGCATAGGTGATGACATTTAATTTAACAATTAACTGGAATATAATACCCCGTGTATTCGTGATGACATCTAATTAAACAATTAACCAGAATGTTATCCCCTGTGTATTAGTGATGACATCTAATTGAACAATTACCGGAATATTACACACTGTGTATTAGTGATGACATCTAATTTAACAATTAACCTGAACATTATATCCTGTATGTTAATGACGACATCTAATTGAACAATTAACTGGAATATTATACAATGTGCATTCATGATAACATCTAATTTAACATTTAACCGCAATATTATACCTGTTGTATTAGTGATGACATCTAATTGACCAATTAATCAGAATATTATACCCTGTATGTTAATGACGACATCTAAATTAACAATTAACCGGAATATAACACCCGTTGGATTAGTGATGACATCTAATTTAACAATTAACCAGAATATTGTCCCTGGATGTTAAAGATTGCATCTAATTTAACAATTAACCGGAATATTATACCCGTTGTCTTCGTGATGACATCTAATTTAACAATTAATCAGAATATTGTACCCTGTTTGTTAATGACGACATCTAAATTAACAATCAACCGGAATATTACGCCCATTGTATTACTGATGACATCTAATTTAACAATTAACCAGAATATTATTCCCTGTATGTTAATGACTGCATCTGATTTAACAATTAACCGGAATATTGTACCGGTTGTATTAGTGATGGTATCTAATTTAACAATTTATCAGTATATTATACCCTGTATGCTAATGACGACATGTAATTTAACAATTAACAGGAATATTGTACACTGTGTACTAATGATAACATCTAATTTAACAAGTAACTGGGAAATTTTACCGTTGTATTAGTGATGACATCTAATTTTAGAATTAACCGGAATACTATAACCTGTGTATGAGTAATGACATCTAATTTAACAATGAATCGCAATACTCTACCCTTTGTATTAGTAAGGACATCTAATTTAAAAACTAACTTGAATTTAACACCTTGCGCATTAGTGATGACATCTAATTTAACAACTAATTAGAATTTTACACCTTGTGTATTAGTGATGACATCTAATGTAACAATCGACCAGAATATTATCCCCTGTGTATTAGTGAAGATATCTAATCTAACAATTAACCGGAATACTATATCCTGTGTATTAGTGATGACATCCAATTTTAGAATTAACCGGATTATTATACCCTGTGTATTAGTTATGACATCTAATTTAACTCTTAACCGGAATATTGTACCCTGTGTATTCGTGATGACATCTAATTTAACAATTAATCAGAATATTATACGCTGTATGTTAATGACGACATATAAATTAACAATCAACCGGAACATTACGCCCATTGTATTACTGATGACATCTAGAATTTTTTTTTTTAGAATATTACAGCGCAGTACAGGCCCTTCGTACCTCGATGTTGCGCGGACCTGTGAAACGATCTGACCTACACTATTCCATTTTCATCCATATGTCTATCCAATGACCACTTAAATGCCCTTAAAGTTGGCGAGCCTACTACTGTTGCAGGAAGGGCGTTCCACGCCCCTACTACTGTCTGAGTAAAGAAACTACCTCTGACATCTGTCCTATATCTATCACCCCTCAACTCAAAGCTATGTCCCCTCGTGTTTGCCATCACCATCCGAGGAAAAAGACTCTCACTATCCATCCTATCTAACCCTCTGATTATCTTATATGTCTCTATTAAGTCACCTCTCCTCCTCCTTCTCTCCAACGAAAACAACCTCAGGTCCCTCAGCCTTTCCTCCTAAGACCTTCCCTCCATACCAGGCAACATCCTAGTAAATCTCCTCTGCACCCTTTCCAAAGCTTCCACATCCTTTCGAAAATGCGGTGACCAGAACTGCACGCAATACTTCAGGTGCAGTCTCACCAGAGTTTTGTACAGCTGCAGCATGACCTCGTGGCTCCGAAACTCGATCCCCCTACTAATAAAAGCTAACACACCATATGCCTTCTTAACAGCCCTATTAACCTGGGTAGCAACCTTCAGGGATTTATGTACCTGGACATCAAGATCTCTCTGTTCATCTACACTGCCAAGAATCTTCCCATTATCCCAGTACACTGCTTTCCTGTTACTCCTTCCAAAGTGAATCACCTCGTACTTTTCCGCATTAAACTCCATTTGCCATCTTTCAGCCCAGCTCTGCAGACTATCTATGTCCCTCTGTACCCGACAACATCCTTCGTCACTCTGCACAACTCCACCGACCTTAGTGTCATCCGCAAATTTACTAACCCAGCATTCTACACCCTCTTCCAGGTCATTTATAAAAATGCAAACAGCAGTGGCCCCAAAACAGATCCTTGCGGTACACTTGTGGCCTGCTCCTGCCCAACTGAACTCATTTCTTCCTATCTAGACTCTATCTTTTCTCTCCCTCTGGACCATGACCCCACCACCGAACATCAAGCCACCGTCCAAAGGACTGTCACTGACCTCATCTCCTCTGGAGATCTTCCCTCTGCAGCTTCCAACCTCATAGTCCCGCAACCCCGGACAGCCCGCTTCTACCTCCTTCCCAAAATCCACAAACGGGACTGTCCCGGCAGACCCATTGTGTCAGCCTGCTCCTGCCCAACTGAACTCATTTCTTCCTATCTAGACTCTATCTTTTCTCCGGTGGTCCAGTCTCTTCCCACCTACATCCGTGACTCTTCTGACGCCCTACGTCATTTTGACAATTTCCAGTTTCCTGGTCCCAACCGCCTCCTCTTCACTATGGACGTCCAATCGCTCTACACCTCCATCCCCCACCAGGATGGTTTGAGGGCTCTCCGCTTCTTCCTGGAACAGAGGCCCAACCAGTCCCCATCCACCACCACCCTCCTCCGCCTGGCTGAACTTGTTCTCACATTGAACAACTTCTCCTTCAACTCCACGCACTTCCTTCAAGTAAAAGGTGTCGCTATGGGTACCCGCATGGGTGCTAGTTATGCCTGTCTTTTTGTGGGATATGTCGAGCATTCTTTGTTCCAGTCCTACTCAGGCCCCCTCCCCCAACTCTTTTTCCGGTACATTGATGACTGTATCAGTGCCGTTTCCTGCTCCCGCCCCGAACTAGAAAACGTTATCAACTTTGCTTCCAATTTCCACCCTTCTCTCACCTTTACATGGTCCATCTCTGACACTTCCCTTCCCTTCCTCGACTTCTCTGTCTCCATCTCTGGGGATAGGTTGTCTACCAATATCCATTATAAGCCCACTGACTCCCACAGCTACCTCGACTACACTTCTTCACACCCTACCTCCTGTAAGGACTCCATTCCATTCTCCCAGTTTCTCCGTCTCCGACGCATCTGCTCTGATGATGCCACCTTCCATGACGGTGCTTCTGATATGACCTCCTTTTTCCTCAACCGAGGATTTCCCCCCACTGTGGTTGACAGGGCCCTCAACCGTGTCCGACCCATTCCCCGCACCTCTACCCTCACCCCTTCCCCTCCCTCCCAGAACCGTGACAGGGTTCCCCTTGTCCTCACTTTTCATCCCACCAGCCTCCATATCCAAAGGATCATCCTCCGCCATTTTCGCCACCTCCAGCGTGATGCCACTACCAGTCGCATCTTCCTCTCCCTTCCCCTGTCAGCATTCCGAAGGGATCGTTCCCTCCGTGACACCCTGGTCCACTCCTCCATTACCCCCACCACCTCGTCCCCGTCCCAGGGCACCTTCCCTTGCAATCGCAGGAGGTGTAATACCTGCCCATTTACCTCCTCTCTCCTCACTATCCCAGGCCCCAAACACTCCTTTCAGGTGAAGCAGCGATTTAGTTGTACTTCTTTCAATGTAGTATACTGTATTCGCTGCTCACAGTGTGGTCTCCTCTACATTGGGGAGACCAAGCGCAGACTGGGTGACCGCTTTGCGGAACATCTCCACTCAGTCCGCAAGCAGGACCCTGAGCTTCCGGTTGCTTGCCATTTCAACACTCCCCCCTGCTCTCATGCTCACATCTCTGTCCTGGGATTGCTGCAGTGTTCCAGTGAACATCAACGCAAGCTCGAGGAACAGCATCTCATCTACCGATTAGGCACACTACAGCCTGCCGGACTGAACATTGAGTTCAATAATTTCAGAGCATGACAGCCCCCCACTTTACTTTCATTTTTAGTCATTTTTAGTTATTTTTTCTTCCTTTTCTTTGCATTCCTTTTTACATTTTTTACAATCTTCTTTTGCATTTATTTCATTTCATCTTAGTTTGTTCAGTTTGCTTACCCACTGTTTTTTTCAGGTTGTTTTTCTTCAGGTTTGCACTTGCTGATGTTCAATATTCAGTATATTCACACCTAATCTGTACTAATGCTTTGTCTTTCAACACACCATTAACATATTGTTTGCCTTTGCTCCGTGACCTTTTGGTCAGCTATGTGGCCTGGTCCAATCTGCACCTTCTCCTTTGTTATCTCTTGCCCAACCCCCACCTCACTTGTTTATAATCTGTGACTTTTCTAATATTTGTCAGTTCCGAAGAAGGGTCACTGACCCGAAACGTTAACTGTGCTTCTCTTTCCACAGATGCTGCCAGACCTGCTGAGTGAATCCAGCATTTCTTGTTTTTGTTCCTTGCGGTACACCACTAGTAACTAAACACCAGGATGAACATTTGCCATTTGTCTTCTTTCAGCTAGCCAATTTCTGATCCAATTTAACAATTAACCAGAATATTATGCCCTGTGTATTAGAGATGACATCTAATTTAACAATTAACAAGAATATTATATCCTGCGTATTAGTGATGACATCTAATTTAACAATTAACCAGAATATTATACACTGTGTATTAGTGATGACATCTAATTTGACAATTAACCCGAATATATTACCTTGTGTATCATCGATAACATCTAATTTAACAATTAACCAGGATATTATACCCTGTGTATTAGTGATGACATCTAATTTAACAATTAACCAGAATATTATACCCTGTGTATTAGTGATGACATCTAATTTAACAATTAGCCGGAATATTATCGCCGGTGTATTAGCGACCACATCTAATTTATCAATTAACCAGAATATTATATCATGCGTATTAGTGATGACATTTAATTTAACAATCAACCAGAATATTATATCATGCGTATTAGTGATGACTTCTGATGTATCAGTTAACTGGAATGCCTCATACTCTATATTAGCTATTATGCCTAATGTAACAACTGACCAGAATATTATACAGTGTGTATTAGGGATGACAACTGATTTATCAATTAACCAGAACATTATACATTATACATTAGTGTTGACATCTAATTTAATAACCAGAATATTTTACACTGTATTAGGGAAAACATGTAATTTAACTATTAACCAGAATATTATAGATTGTGTGTTAGGGATGATGTCTAATTTATCAATTGGCCAGAACAATATACACTGTACATTAGTGATGACATCTAATTTAGTAACCAGAATGTTGTACCCTGTATTTGGGATGACGTCTAATTTAACTATTTGCCAGAATATAATATCCTTTTATATCAGTGATGACATTTAATTTAACAATTAGCCATAATATTGGACACTGTAAGTTTCGTGTCATCTGTGAACTTACTGATCAAACCTCCTACATTCACGTCTGAATCATTTATGTACAGTACAAACAGCAAGGGTCCCAGCACCGATCCCTGTAATACACCACTGGTCACAGGCTTCCAATAGTAAAAACATCTCTCGGCCATTATCCTCTGCCTCCTGCCACAAAGCCACTTCTGGATCCAATGTGAGAAATTGCCCCCCTGGAACCCCTGGGCTCTTACCTTTTCAACCAATCTCCCATGTGAGACCTTATCAAAAGCCTTACTGAAGTACATGTAGACTACATCAACTGCTTTCCCTTCATCTACACATCTGGTTTTCTCCTCGAAAAATTCAATCTATTAGTCAGACACGATCTCCCCCTGAAAAAGCCATGCTGACTATCCCTGGTTAATCCCTGCCTCTCCAAGTGGAGATTAATCCTGTCCCTCGCATCTTTTTCCAATACTTTCCCTATCACTGATGTTAGACTCACTGACCTGTAAATACCTAGCTTATTCCTGCTACCCTTCTTAAGTAATGGTACCACATTTCCTATCCTCACGTCCTCTTGTACCTCTCCTCTGGACAAAGATGATTTGAAAACTTGTGACAAAGCCCCTGCAATCTCTTCTCTTGCCGCACATAACAGCCTGGGATACATTTCATCTGGGCCTGGGGATTTATCCACTTTCAAGCCTGCTAAAACTTCCTCCCTTTCAATGCTAATTTGTTCAAGTATATCACAATTCCCCTCCCTCATTTCTACACCTACATCATCCTTCTCCATAGTTAACACAGATGAAAAATAAACATTTAAAACTTCACCTATGTCCTCCGACTCCACACACGGGTTGCCACTTTGGTTCCCGAATGGGCCCTAATCTTTTCCTGCTTGTCTTCTTGCCCTTGACATACTCATACAACGCCTTAGGATTTTAGTTTATCTTGCCTGCCAGTATTTTTTCACGTCCCATCTTCGCTCTCCTAATTACTTTATTCAGTACCCCCCTACACTTTCTATACTCCTCTCGTGCCATAAGCCTCCTTTTTTCCTGACCCAATTCTCTGTATCTCTTAACATCCAGGGTTCCCTGGACTTGTTAGTCCTACCCATAACCTTAATGGGTGCATGTTGGCTCTGAACTCTCACTATTTTCTCTTTGAATGACGCCCATTGATCTGATGTCGACTTTCCTACAAGTAACTGCTCCCAGTCCACTTTGGCCCCATCCTGTTATATCATCTTAAAATCGGCCTTCCCCCAATTCAGTCCCTTTAGTTTCGGTCCGTCTTTGTCCTTATCCAAAACTACCTTAAATCTTTTCGAGTTATGGTCACTATCCCCGGAATGTTCCCCCACTAACACTTCTACCACTTGTACAGCTTCATTCCCTAGGATTAGGTCCAGTACTGCCCCTTCTCTTGTCGGACGTCCAATGTACTGACTCAAAAAGCTCTCCTCTATGCATTTTAAGAATTCCTCCCCCTTTACGTCTTTTGCACTAAGACTATCCTAGTTGATATCAGAGAAATTGAAATCCCCTACTAATACTACTCTATTATTTTTACACCTCTGAGATTTGCCTACATATCTGCTCCTCGATCTTTCCCTGACTGTTTGGAGGCCTGTAGTACACTCCCAGCCAAGGGATTGCACCCTTTTTCTTTTAAGTTCTGCCCATTTGGCCTCATTTAAGGAACCTTCTAATATATCATCCCTCCTTACTGCAGTAATTGACTCCTTGATCAACAGTGCAGGACCAGGAGTGGTGTTGGGAGGGACCTCGAGTTAGAATCATTAGTCCATCAAGAATGTTACATGTCTACAGTGTAAAAGATGCCTCTTTGCATTGTCACAGCTACACTGATAACAACCTCAGCAATAGGAAAACATGTGATCTCAGGGGTTATTGGATTGAAACCTGAGTAAAAACAGGCCTTGTTCACATCTATTCCTACAATTGTAATAAGTTGATAGTGGTACGTCAATGATTGGTCTCGTGAAATTTAGTGTGTTTCGATTATCGGAAAGGTTATACAAAGAGTGTCCAAATAATCAGAAGGTGTAGAAGATTTCAAAAGGCACTTGGAGGATGAGACAAGTGTTCTCATACGGGGCTGCAGATATTTATTACCATGACTTTTACCCAAGGGAAAAAGAGGGTCATATACTTTACACTTTGTAAACTACTGCTCAGATACTGTGAGGTATCATGTCTTACTTGTGCAGAATAAAGTTTAATCATTGCCATCAATATGGGCCGATGTTGACTCAATGGCTATTCAGGTTCATCAAAAAGAAAACTGAACATAGGGTCGATGATGAGAAAACTATTTCCACTGCTTGGGGAATCTAGAACTGGGAGCAATATTCGATAAATGAGAGCCAGACCTTTCAGCAGTGAAATTAGGAAACACCTGTACACACAAATTGTGGCGGAAGTTCGGAACTCTCTTCCACAAACAACAATTGATGCTAGATCAATTGTAAATGATAAATCTGAGATTAATAAATACTTGCCAACCGATGCTATTAAGGGATATGGGACAAAAGGTGCGTGTCTGGAGTTAGGTCACAGATCAGCCATGACCTCACTGAATGGCAGTACAGGTTGAAGGGGTCAAATGGTCTCCTTAGGTTCCTATATTCCTATAATAAATCTCCTCCATCACCAAGACAACACAGGGCTGATTCTCCATGTGAATATCAACTAGTCATATATCAACATTACATCAACATACACTAACCCTATATACGGACACAGGACTTCAAGGTAGGCAAAAATTGATGAGGAGGAGGTATTAGATTGGCTGTTTGTACTTAAGGTTGATAAGTCATAGTAACTGATGAGATGCAATGTTACTGAGGGAAGTAAGAGCGCAATTTGTGGATTTACTGGAAAGAGTCTTCCAATCCTCCTTAGATACAGGGGTAGTGACAGAGGAGTGGAGAATTGCAAATTTTACACCATTCCTCAAAAAGGGTGCAAGTACAAGCCCAATAACTACAGTCAGTCAGTTTAATTTCAGTGGTGGGAAAGCTTTTAGAAATGAGAATTTGGGACAAAAGTAACAGTCACTTTGGATAAATGTGGATTAACTGAGGAAATCCAGCAAGGATGTGTTGAGGGCAAATCATGTTTAACTAACTTGTTTGAGTTTTTTGATGAGGGAACAGAGAGGGTTAATGAGGATAATCCCATTGCAGTGTGTACATGGACTTCCAAAAGGCATTTGATAAAGTGCCACATAACAGGCTTGTCAGTAAAGTTACAGCCATGGAATAAAAGGGACAGTAGCAGCATGGATAGGAAATTAGTTGTGTGACAGCAAACATGTGAGAATATAACTTAAGAGCAGGGGTTGACCATTCGGCCCCGCAAGCCTGTTCTCCCATTTGATAAGATCATGGCTGATCTGGTTGCCGCCTCAACTCTTTGTTCCTATCCGCCTGCTATAACCTTTGTCACCCTTGTCACTCAAGAATATATCTAACTAAGCCTTAAAAATATACAATAACTCTACCTACACTGCTCTCTATGGAAGAGAATTCCACAGACGTATAACCCTCTGAGAGCAAAACAAGCACCTCAACTCAATCGTAAATGGGAGACCACGAATGTGAAACTGTGTTCCCTTGTTCTAATCTCTCCCTTTTGGGGAGACATTTCTCGGCATCCACCCTGTCAATACCTCTCAGATCCTTATATGTTTCCATAAGATCACCTGTCATTCTTCTGAACTCCAATTGATACAGGCCCAACCAGCCCAACCTTTCCTCATATGATAACTCCTTATCCCAGGAATCAATTGAGTGAACCTTCTCTGAACTGCTTGGAATGATATTCTATCCTTAAGTAAGGAGACCAAAACTGTTCACAGTACTGCAGCTGTGTTCTCACCAATGCCAACCGTAGCAACAATTCTCTTTTTTTATATTCCATTCCCCTTGCCATGAACACAACATTCCATTTGCATTCTTAATCACTTGCTGTACCTGCTGACTAACGTTTTGTAAATCATGTACCAGGACACCCAATTCCTTCTGTACAGCAGAGTTCTGCAATTTCTCTCCATTTAAATTAAATACTGTTTTGCTATTCTTCCTGACAAAGTGGGTAAGATCACATTTCCCCAGATTATACTCAATCTGACACAATTTTGAAACAGAGCAGTTGTAAACTTTTTGTTCGCTTGGAGGAAAGTACAAAGTGAAGTTCCCTAGGGGTCGGTTTTAGCACTCCTGCATTTCTTGACATATGGCCATGACTTTGACTGTGGTGTACAGACAATTATTTCAAAATGCAGATATGACACAAACCTTTAAAGGGACAAGGAGAGGAACAGCTGGGCTGAATGACACTGCTTTATGATATCGATGCAGTACCTGACAACCAAAGCCCTGGGCCCTGCTCAATATTGGCTGATGTGTGTTTAATGGGACACTGTAGTAGGAGATTTACTCTGTTCTGAGTAACCTTGCTGTACCTGTCTTGAGAATGTTTGATTGGAATGTCTAGAAGGAGCTGTAATCTGTATCTAACCCGTGCTGTCCATTCCCTGTGATTGTTTGATGGGGCAGTGTCGAGGGAGATTTACTTCATATCTAATCCATGCTGTGGGAGTGTTTGATGAGATCACTTCTCATTCTCCTGAAGTCCGGTCTACACAGTCTCTCCTGATAGGACAATACCCCTGCCCAGGAATCTGTCCAGTGAACTTTCTATGTTAAGTACATCCTTCATTAGGTAAGGAGACCAAAACTATGGTCAACGCTGTAATTAATGAAATCCAGGACTGAACCATGACAGAGGGTCCAGTCACTCTGGGCTCAGCATGAATTATTGAATAATGTTAACTTAATCACATAACAGTACATTATTTCCAATTTCCTGAAGGATAGGTCAGTGGCAGCTATGGTACCCAGCATTCCAAGAAGGAGTGAATAAGCCCTACTCATTCCACAGGTGGCAACTGCTCAGCTGGAAATCCAGCTTCACAGAGACACTGGGCATGCTCCACAGACAGGCCATCATTGCGGTCGAAAGCGGTTGAAGTCGGTGGCGCACAGGAGAGGAATGGATCTGGCGGGCCTGGACGAGGCTTCAGAAACACCTGGTGTAGGCCGCAGGAACCTAATAAGAAACACCAGGAAATACGGTGGTATCTCCAAGGCTTTTCCCCTGTTAAGACAGTCCGGGTAAGGAAAAGGAAGCGGGAGGATTAATACCGACGCCATCTTGGTGCAGTGGCAGCAGAGCGCATGCGCAATATCCTGGTGTTGTCACAATGAGTGGGCGGGGCTTCGGGACCCACTGTGTTGGGTCTGGAGATGATACAGCACAGGTTGGGGATGGAGGCTCGGATCTTCCTGTGTTCAGTCACCACAGGCTGGCCATCGATTCTGGGATCTTCCTGTGCTCACTCAGCACAGTCTGAGGTTGGGTGCTGGTATCTTGCTGTGCTCACCGAACACAAGCTGGGGATGTAAACTGGGATCTTCCTGTGCTCACTCAGCACAGGCTGAGGATAGAGCCTTGGATCTTCCTGTGCTCACTCAGCACATGCTGGGATCTGCCTGCGCACACTCAGCAAAGGCTGGGGATGGAGGCTGGTATCTTCCTGTGCTCACTCAGCACAGGCTGATGATAGAGACTGGGATATTCCCCTGCTCGCTCGGCACAAGCTGACGATGGAGCCTGGGATCTTCCTGTGCCCTGTATTGGGATCAGTACTGCTACTGGTGGTGATGCAGGAGATGGAGAACTCCGGTCTTCCATCCACTCCACAGTGAGGTAAGATCACACACTGATAACAAGTGGTACAACCGGGTGTTAGCTCAGGAGAGGCCGGGAATGGGGCCCGGGATCTTCCTGTAGTTTGGGAGTGGGGATCAATACCACATTATGTGAGAAAAGCTCAATCAGCACATACTGGGGATGGATCCTGGGATCTTCCTGTGCTCTGTATAGATTTCCTGTACTTCTTGTGTCTTTGAACACATTGAAATGTAGCGTGGTCAGCTGGATGAGCTCGAGCTGCACGTTTCAGGAAGGGTTATTGAGGGGAATGTGTTTGATGTGGTGTATCTGGATTTCCAAAAGGTGTTTGGTTTAGCGTCATGTAATAGAATTACCAGCAAACCTGCAGCCCATGGAATAAAAAGGAGGGAAGCAGAAAGGATAGGAAATGGGCTGAGTGAGAGGAAACAGAGTGTTGTGATGAACTGTTGTAATCGAGACTGGAGGAAGATATATAGTGCATTTCCCCAGGTACTGTTGTTAGGATCAGTTATTAATGATCCAGACAGGACACATTGTAAATATTCACGCATTACACAAAGCTTGGAATTATTGTGAACTGTGAGGAGGATAGTGAGAGACTTCAAGAGGATATAGACAGGCTGGTGGACTGAACAGGCAGGTGACAGATTAAATTTAATGAAGCGAACTGTGAGGTGATTCATTTTGTTCAGAAGATCAGGGAGAGGCAATATAATATACAAGATAGATTTGTAAAAGGTGTGCAGGAGCTGAGGGTGCTCAGGGTACATATACACCAATCATTGGAGGGCAGGTTGGGAAAGTGTTTAAAACGGCAGACAGGATCCAGGGCTTTATAAGTGAGAGCATAGAGGACAGAACCCAGGAAGTTATGGTGAACATTTATTGAACACTGTTTCAGCATCAACTGAGATTATTGTGTTGAGTTCCAGGCAGCACACTTTCGGAAGATTGTGCAGACTTTAGAGAGGGTGCAGAAAAGATTTACAAGAATAGTTCCTGGGCTGAGGGATTTCAGTTATGTGGATAGGTTAGAGGAGCTGGGACAGATCTCCTCAGAGAAGAGAAGATTGAGAGCAGATTTGGTAGAAGTGTTCAAAGTCATGAGGGGATCTCGTCAGAGGACATAGGGAGAAACTGCTCCCACTGGAGGAAGAAGCGAGAACGAGAGGCCAAGAAGTTAAGGTGAATGACAAAAGAACCAATGGTGACAAGTGTCAAAAGCTGTTCCTGCAGCTTTCCTGTAAGGAACTGCCTGAGAGTGTGGTGGAGGCCGATTCAATCATGGCTTTCAATAGGGAATCGGAATATTATCTGAAGATTAAACAAAGGTGCAGGACTATGGAGAAAGTACTGGATAGTGTGTCTAACTGTGTGGCTCTTATAGAGCATGAACACGACAATTTGGTGGCCAATAAAAAAAATCCCACTAAAACTTGCTGCCCCTTGCTGTTTCTTAGCTCCACCGAAACTGATTCTACCTCCTGCTCCTCTGACATGAGATCCTTTCTCATTAATGTACTGATCTCGTCCTTGATTAACAGCTCTACCACACCTCCTTACAACCACTCCCCCACCCCCACCCCACCACCTACCCCTCCTAAATGACCAATGTCCCTTACTATTCAGTTACCAGTCCTGGACACCATGTAACCATGTTTCCGTAAAGGCAACTGAATCATACACATTTACCTCTCTGTGCCTTCAAATCGTCGAGGTTATTGTAAATACTGCGTGCATTCCGATAGAGTGCCATGAATTATGTCTTAGCAGTATTCCTCATTCTGATCCTATTTGATGTTTGCCTTCATCTCATCTGCTTTCAATTGTGCCTACTACGGATCTACCTCCTGTTACCAGTTTTACTTCCAAACAATCCGACCTCTCTCTTAGGTTCCCAATCCCCTACCAATTTAGTTCAAACCCACCCCAACAGTATTAGTCAATCTCCCTGTGCAAATATTAATCCTAGTCCTGCTAAGGTGTAATCCATCCATCTTGAACAGGTCGCACCTACCCCAGAACCGCTCCCAATGTCTCAGAAATCTGATGCCCTCCATAGTACCAATTCCCCGGCCGCACGTTAAATCGCATAATCCTCCTATTCCAATGATCACTAGCACGTGGGACTGGGAGTGATCCTGCTTTTGAGGTCTTGCGTTTTGATTGTCTTACCCCAACTCCTTCAACACTATGTTCAGGACGCAATCCCATTTCTTAGCAATGCCGTTGGTATCAATATGGACCATGACCTCTGAATGTTCACCCTCCCCCAGAAGGATGTGCTGCAGTTGCCAGGGAGGCAAAACACCACATTGCTGTGAAGTGTGCGGCCGCAGAAACGTCAGTCTATTCCTCTAACTAACCAATCCCCTATCACTGTTGTTCTTCCACTTTTCTTCCGACAGTCCTGTGCAGCTCAAACACTCATAACGCATGAACTTGGCTCTTTCTGCATTCCTCTGAGGGGCCATCGCCCTCACCAGTATCAAAAATGGAATACGTGTTAGTAAGCACGATTTCACTCAGAGGACTCCAGCACTACCTGCCTTGTTTGTTTAGACAGCCTGGCGGTCACCTATTCCCTCATCTCCCCACACTCCTCACTCTGAACATGTGGTGTGAACACCTCCCTAAACGTACTATCCACGTATTCCTCCAAATCGTGGATGCACGATAGTGTCTCCAGTCACCACCCGAGTTCCGAAATCCAGAGCTCAAGCTTCTGCAACTGGTGACACTTCCTGCATATGTGTTTTTCAAGAACACATGGTGTGCCCACGGCTTCCCATATACCACAGGAGGCTCAATCTACACCGCTGAACTGCCTGCCATACATTAACATAACATATTAAATATTGTTAGTGCAATAAGTATATTAAAGTGTTAGATTGAAAGGGGTTAACTAAACCTTTGTTCAGCGACTGCAATTAATGTCAGTCTTCAGGGACCCTAATTGTATCACAGGAGGGTTTCCATCTTCTATTAATATGGGACTCCTTTCAATGTGTCAGTGGGAGCATAATCTCTGGCACTAACGGAGATCAGTGGTTGCAGACAGAGGGAAAGCATAGATCAGAATTTGAGAACAATAGATTGAAATGTTACAAGAATGGGTCATCATCTGAGAACAATCGATTGGAATGTTACAACAATGCATCATAATCTGAGAACAATAGACTGGAATGATACAACAATGGGCAGGGATTTTTCCTGGGATTTTAATGATCTTTCTACATATTTTTATTGGTACTCATTAAACTATCGGATCTATCTCACACTTGGGATTGTTCAATACTTTTATTATCCCATCCTCGCTGTTGTTGGAGTCCCTGGTAAGTCTCTGTATCCAGTTGTTTATCCAAAGAAACATATTTAACTGCGTTACTGCTCCTGTTATTTACTCTGCCCTCCTTGGTACCGTTGTTATGCCTGGTTAATCTCTATCTCCAGCTATTAGCTCTATAAGGTATTGCTAATTGTAATATCATTCTTGTAATTTGCTGTCTTCTGTTTGCTGCCGTCTGCCTCCATAATAAGTCCCTATTTCCAGCTAAGAGCTCTGTCAACCCAATTTCACTGAAATACTGTTCTTGCAATTTAAATTTTGGAAGGACTGAAACCAGCGTGTTGGTCTCCATCACAATCTGCATCTCCAATCTGTGAAACAATTATCCATCCCTGCCCAATGTCTGAGGCTGAACCAGACTGTCCAGAACATCTGTGTTCTATTTAAACCTGAGCTAAGTTCCGACCCCATATTATCTCCATCACCAACCCTGCCTACTAGCACCTCTGTAATATCACCCACCCCCACCTCTGCATCAGATCATCTGCTGCATAAACCCTCCTCCGTGCTTTTATGAAATACATACTTGACTATTCAAATTCTATCCTGGTCACCCTCCCTAAACCTCAGCCCATCCAGAAATCTGCTGCCTGCATCCCAAATCACACCAAATCCTGATCACCCATCACCCCTGTGCTCACTGATCTACATTGGTTCCCGGTCTCGCAGCACCCTAATTTTATTATTCTCCTTGTGTTTGAATCTCTCCATGGCCTCACCCCTCCCAATAGTCCCATTCTCTTGTCCATTTCACATATTCCTGCGAATATTATGCATTCATTCTTTTTTTAATTCTGCTTTTAATGCAAGCTTACAGCCCTCTCTGTCTGTCCCTAGCTATGATGCACGACTCTGCAGCACCACTGGTGCTGGCAGTACAGAAGCTGGGATCCATAAGATGAGGTGCACTACTGAGATGGTCTCTTCTAGTGTGGCTAGCATAGTGTGCCATTGTGGGCAGGGCTCTAGCCCGGGCACAGCGTGCATGTGTTGCTAGTGTGATCTGCACAGCCAGTCACTTCCAGTGTGGCCAGCACAGCGCCAAATGCTGGGCAGGGCTCTAGCCCGGTCGTACCATGTACGTGCTGTTCGTGTGACAAACGGTTTCAATATGGCCTCAGTCAGCTATGCCGACAGATTTGACACAAGTCTTTGACTTACGTTGGCTATTGTAAAATTATTGGAGTTGCTGTAGACATTCAGGGTGTCGTCGAGTCATCGAGTTCTCCAGTACAGAAATTGGCCCTTTGGCCCATCGTGTCTGTGCCGGCCAGCCCGCACCAAATATTCTAATCCAATTTTCCTGCATTGGCCCGTAGCCTTGTATGCTATGGCATTTCAAGTGCTCACCTAAATAGTTCTTTAATGCTGTGAGGGTTCCTGCCTCTACCACCTCTTCAGACAGTACGTTTCAGATTCTAACTGCCCTCTGGGTGAAAATAAATGTTCTTCAAATCCTCTCTAAACCACCAACACCTTACCCTAATTCTATGCCCCTGGTTCTTCACCCCTCCGCCATTGGAAAAAGGTTCTTCCTATCTAACTGATCAATGCCCCTCATAATCATGTCCCCCCTCAGCCTCTCTGCTCGAAGGAAAGCAACCCTAGCCTTTTCAGTCTCTCTTCATAGCTGCTCTGCTTCTGCCCAGGCAAAATCCTGGTGAATCTCCTTTGCACCCTCTCCAGTGCAATGACATCCTTCCTATAGTGTGGTGACCAGAAATATACAAAACACTCCAGCTGTGGCCTAATTAGCGTTTCAAACAGCTCCATCATAACCTCCCTGCTCTTATATTCTATGCCTCGGCTAATAAAGGCAAGTATCCCATATGCCTTCGTGAAAGAATGCAGTTGAGGCCAAAACATTGTATGTGGTCAGAGCATATGGTGACCCAACACTGGACAGGGTCTGGGGGCTGTAGTCAGAGAATTTCTGGGTCTGTAACAGGACCAACAAATGGAGCAGAAGCTGCAGAGAGGGAAATATGCCCTCACCTGGTTTTCCAACAGCACTTTTCCTACCCACATCTAACCCAGGAGCAGTGTGTGAAGCGACTCTGTTACAATAAGGAGGTGGACACAGAGCTGTGTCATCTCCTGAAACACGACCTGGACCATCACACCAGGGTGAGGACGGAGCTGTCAGTGCCTGTTATGGTCACAGTTTCATTGTACGTCTATATATCCGGATCTTTCCAGGCAGGAGCAGGAGCCATATCCAATATAGAGTCTTAGAGATTGATAGTCATATACGATACAGAAGGAGGACATTCAGCCTCTCCATGCCCGACTTCGGTGGAATAGTCCAGTGAGTCCCTCCTCCCCTGCTCAATCACCGTAACCCTGGAAATTCACGTCCTTCAGGTGCCCATCCAATTTCCTTTAGGAATCATTGATTTGTCTCTGCTTTCAGCACTCTCGGGGGCACCGAGTTCCAGGATATTGCCACTCTCTGCATCTCTTGCCCAAAAAACTTCCATTTCTGTCCATATTCCGTATTTTATCAGGTAATGGAAACAGGTTTCATCTTTCTATCTTAGCTAAGCCTATTATAATCTAATGCACCTCTATAAAATCTCTCTCTCAATCTCCTTTGCTTCTGAGAGAACAACTCCAGCATCTGTAGACTAATTTTGCAGCAAAAGCAACGACCCCCACCCCCCTCCCCACGCAGCTGCATGCCACACTCCAATCTCAGGAATCATGCTAGTCAATCTCCTCTTGACCCTCTCAAGGACCTTCACACCTTTCCGAAAATAGTAATGACCAGAACTGGACACAATCCTCGATTTGGGATTTGAGCAAAGATTTATTAATTTTCAGCATAAATTCCCTGCTTTTGTGCTCGTTGCCTCTATTGACGAAGCCAGATTCTATATTCCTTGCTATGTACTCTCCTAATATGAACATAGAACATAGAACAGTACAGCACAGTACAGGCCCTTCGGCCCACGATGTTGTGCCGACCCTTTAACCTACTCTAAGATCAAACTACCTACATTCTACAGTCATCCATGTACCTCTCCAAGAGTCGCTTAAATGTCCCTAATGTATCTGCTTCTACTGCCACCGCAGGCAGTGCATTCCACGCACCCACCACTCTCTGTGTAAAGAACCTACCTCTGACATCTCCCCGAAACCTTCCTCCAATCAACTTAAAATTATGCCCCCTGGTGATAGCCCCTTCCGCCCTGGGAAAAAAAGTATCTGGCTATCCACTCTACCTATGCCTCTCATCATCTTGTACACCTCTATCAAGTCACCTCTCATCCTTCTTCGCTCCAATGAGAAAAGCCCAAGATCCTTCAATCTTTCTTCATAAGACATGCCATCCAGTCCAGGCAGCATCCTGATAAATCTCCTCTGGACCCTCTCTAACGCTTCCACATCCTTCCTATAATGAGGCGACCAGGACTGAACACAATATTCCAAGTGTGGTCTAACCAGGGCTTTATAGAGCTGCAGCATAACCTCGCAGCTCTGAAACTCAATCCCCATGTTAATGAAAGCCAACACAACATACGCCTTCTTAACAACCTTATCAACATGGGTGGCAACTTTGAGGGATCTATGGAAGTGGACCCCAAGATCCCTCTGTTCCTACACACTGCCAAGAATCCTCTCTTTAAGCCTGTATTCCGCATGCAATTTCGACCTTCCAAAATGGACCTTCTATGGGCCAGCCAATTCCATATGCAGACAGCCAGATTGCCCTGTATCCCATGCCTCCTTACTTTCTGAATGAGACTACCATGGGGAACGTTATTGAACGCCTTGCTAAAATCCATACAGACCACATCCACTGCTCTTCTTTCATCAACGTGTTTTATCACATCCTCAAAGAATTCAGTAAGGCTTGTGTGGCATGACCTGCCCCTCACAAAGCCATGCTGACTATCTCCAATCAAACTATGCTTTCCCAAATAATCATAAATCCTGTCTCTCAGAATCCTCTCCAATAATTTGCCTACCACCGACGTAAGACTGTCTGGTCTGCAATTCCCAGGGTTATCCCTATTCCCTTTCTTGAACAAGGGAATAACATTTGCCATTCTACAATCATCTGGTACTAATCCAGTGGACTGTGTACGCAAAGATCATCGCCAAAGCCGCGGCAATCTCTTCCCTCACTTCCCGTAATAACCTTGGGTATATCCCGTCTGGTCCGGGGATTTATCTATCCTCATGTCTTTCAAAATTTCCAGCACATCCTCTCTCTTAACCTCAACCTGTTCGAGCATATCAGCCTGTTTCACGTTGTCCTCACAAACGCCAAGATCTCTGTCACTAGTGAATACTGAAGCAAAGTATTCATTTCGTACCTCCCCTACCTCCTCCGACTCCAGGCACAAGTTCCCTCCACTATCCCTGATCGGCCCTACCCTCACTCTGGCTATCCTCTTGTTCCTCACATAGGCAAAGAACGCCTTGGGATTTTCCAGACTCCTACCCGCCAAGACTTCCCTTCTAGCTCTCCGAAGTCCATTCTTCAGTTCCTTCCTGACTACTTTGTAACCCTCCAGAGCCCTGTCTGATCCTTGCTTCCTGAACCTTAAGTAGGCTTCCTTCTTCCTCTTGACTAGCTGTTCGACATCGCTTGTCATCCAAGGTTCCTTCACCCTACCATCCCTTCCTTGCCTCATCGGGACAAACCTATCCAGCAGTCGCAGCAAGTGCTCCCTCAATAACCTCCACATTTCTGTCCTGCATTTCTCTGAGAACATCTGTTCCCAGTTTAAGCTGCCCAGTTCCTGCCGAATAGCATTGTAATTCCCTCTCCCCTACTTAAATATTTTCCCATCCCGTCTGCTCCTATCCCTCTCCATGACAATAGTAAAGGTCAGGGAGTTGTGATCACTATCACCGAAATGCTCTCCCACCGAGAGATATGCCACCTGGCCTGGTTCGATGCCAAGCACCAAATCCAACATAGCCTCCCCTCTAGTCGGCCTATCTACATATTGAGACAGGAATCCTTCCTGGACACACCTGACAAAATCTGCTCCATCCAATCTATTTGCACTAAGGAGGTTCCAATCAATATTAGGGAAGTTGAAGTCATCCATGACAACAACCCTGTTACTTCTCCACCTTTCCAAAATCTGCCTCCCAATCTGTTCCTCCGTGTGTCTGTTGCTATTGGGGGGGGTCTATAGAAAACTCCCAATAAAGTGACTGCTCCTTTCCTGTTTCTGACTTGCACCCATACTGACTCACTGGACAAACCCTCCTCGACGACCTACCTTTCTGCAGCTGCGATACTATCCCTGATTAGCAATGCCACTCCACCACCTCTTTTACCTCCCTCCCTATTCCTTTTGAAACATCTAAACCCCTGAACGTCCAACATCCATTCCTGCCCCTGTGGTATTCAAGTCTCCGCAATGGCCACAACATCTTCGCTCCAAGTACTGATCCATGCTCTAAGTTCATCACCCTTATTCCTGACACTTCTTGCGTTAAAATAGACACATTTAAACCCATCATACTGGCTGCAACTTCGCCCTGTCAACTGTCTAACTTTCCTCACAGACTCTGCACTCTGTATCTGCCTGTTCAACAGCGACCCCATCCACTGATCCGTAGCTACGGTTCCCATCCCCCTGCCAAACTAGTTTAAACCCTTGCAAAGAGCTCTAGCAAAACTCCCACCCAGGATAATGGTGTCCCTCCAGTTCAGATGCAACCCGTCCTTCTTGTACAGGTCCCACCTTCCCCAGAAGGTATCCCAATGATCCACATATCTGAATCCACATATATGTCCTGCCACTTTCAAAGATCTTTGCCCATGGAGCCCCAGGTCCCTCTGTTCCTGTATAATCTTTGGAACTGTGCTATTAACTCAACATTTTCTTCCTGTTCCTTCTGCCAAAATGCATCACTTCACACCCCCGTGCATTACATTCTATCCGCCACCTGTCTGTCCATTCTGCTATAATAACCTAAAAGCAAAGTTCTGCCGATGCTGGAAATCTTGAACAAACTACAAAGAAACAGGAAATGCTGGAAATACTCAGCACCTCTGGCAGCATATGTGTAGAGAGATGCAGAGTTAATGTTTCAGGTCAGTGACCTTTCATCATTATATGTTAATTATGCTCACCTATGTCTTTCCTGTCGCAAGTGGTTTAGAAACACACAAACATAGAAAATAAGACCAGGACGAGGCCATTCTGACCTTCGAGCCTGCTTCGCCATTCATTATGATCTTGACTGATCATTTATCACTGTAATCTGTTCCCGCCTTCTCCCATATCCTTTGATCCTTTTTGCCCCAAAAGCTATGTCTAACCCCTTCTAAAAAAGCATCCAGTGTTTTGGCCTCAACTGCTTTTTGTGGTAGCGAATTCCATCGGCTCACCACTCCATGGGTGAAGAAATGTCTCCATCTCTCAGTCCTGAAAGGTTTACCCTGTATCCTTGGACTATGACTCCTGGTTCTGGACTTCCCCCCCATCGGGAACACCCTTCCTGCATCTACCCTGTCAAGTCCTGTTAGAATTTTATAGGTTTCTATGAGATATCCCCTCACTCTTCTGAACTCCAGCGCCTATAATCATAGCCGTCTCAATCTCTCCTCATACATCAGTCCTGTCATCCCTGGAATCAGTCTGGGAAACATTCGCTGCATTCCCTCCATAGCAAGAACATGCTTCCTCAGATAGGGAGTCCAAAAGTGCATACAATATGCCAGGTGTGGCCTCACCAAGGCCCTGTGTAAGTGCAGCAAGACATCCCTGCTCCCGTACACGAATTCTCTTGCTATGAAGGCCAACATACCATTAGCCCTTTTTACTATCTGTTGCACCTGCATGCTTGTCTTCAGCGGCTGGTGTGCGTGAACGCCCAGGTCTTGTTGTATATTCCCCCCTCTTAGTTTATAGCTGTTCAGCTAATATTCTACCTTCCTGTTTTTGCAACCAAAGTGGGTATCCTCACATTTATCCACATTACACTGCATCTGGCATGCTTTTTCCCACTCACTCAACTTGTCCAAATCACCCGAAGCCTCCCTCCATCCTCCTCACAACTTACGCTCCCACCCAGTTTTGTGACATCTGCAAATTTGGAGAAATTACATTTAATTCCCCCATCTAAGTCATGAATATATATTGTGAATAGCTGGGGTCCTAACACCCATCCTTGCGGTATCCCACTGGACTGTCATTCGGAAAAAGACCAATTTATTCCTATTTTTTGTTTCCTGTCTGCTAACCAATTGTCTATCCATCGCAACACACTACCACCAATCCCATGTGCTTTTATTTTACGTGCTAACCTCTTATGTGGGACTTTGTCGAAAGCCTTCTGAAAGTCAAAATAAACCACATCCACTGGCTCCCCCTCATCAAATCTACAAGTTTGAATTCTAATAGATTTGTCAAGCATGATTTCTCTTTCGTAAATCCATGCTGACTCTAACCGATTCTACCACTGTTTCCCAAGTACCCTGCTATAAAATATTTGATAATGGACTCTCGAATTTTCCCCAGTACCGATGTCGTTGTGAGGGGTCCATAATTCCCATTTTTCTTGTTATCCCCTTTTTAAAAAAACAGTGTGTTTACATTAGCTACCCTCCAATCTGCAGGAACTGTTCCAGAGTCCATAGAATCTTGAAAGATGACCACCAATGCATTCACTATTTCCAAGACCACTTCCGTAAATGCTCTGGGATGCATACCATCAGGTCCTGGGGATTTATTGGCCTTCAATCCAATCAATTTTCCCAACACCATTTCTTTACTAATATTGATTTCATTCAGTTCCTCCCTCTCACTGAAACATGTGTTCCTGTTGGAGAAAATCCAGATTGTGCGCAATTGTTGAACAAATTCTCCGGACTCAGACGTTGAGAACAAACACTTTATTGCAGGATATCATGGGGGAGCACACCTTACCTGAACGCGGTCAGTGCTACTCCCAAAAAGCTACAGGTCGCCGTGGACTTACATAGTATAAAAGAGGCAGAGCTAACAGTTTCGCAATTAGATAAGCACCCATAAGACTGCCTACGTAGCGGTGCACCATGCAGGGTCCGAGGTCAGCAAAACATCAGTTTCAACAATAACAAGCTAGTTCCTCAATTCAATGCCTACTCCAGACATCAATCTGTCCGTAATGTCTGATTGTGGTCAGCTGCTCTGCCTACAATTCATGACTGTTGGTTGTGGTTAGATTAGCTACAAGCTGTGTCCTGCTTTTCTGCTTCTACAAAGTTAAGGAATAAGTAGCAAAGCTAAGAAAAGTTCTCCAACAGTTCCCAACATTTCTGGTATGTTACTTGTGTCCTCCTATGTGAAGACAGAAGCAAAGTATGCATTTAGTCGGTCAGCCATTTTTTTATTCCCCATAATAAATACCCCTGTTTGTGACTGTAAGAGAACTACATTTCACCAATCTTTTTCTCTTCACATACCTGTAGAAGCTTTTACAGTCAGTTTTTTTATGTTCCCTGCAAGCTTACTCTCGTACTTTTATTTCCCTATCTTAATCAATCCCTTGGTCCTCCTTTGCTGAATTCTAACTGCTCCCAATCCTCAGGTCTGTTGTTTTCTCTGGCGAATTTGTGTGCCTCTTCCTCTAATTTCCTTTGTCAGCCATGGTTTGGCTACCTTTCCCGTTTTACTTTTTGGCCAGACAGGGAAAACAATTATTGCAGGTCATCAATTGGCTCATTGAATGTTTGCAATTGCCTATCCACCATCATTCCTTTCAGTAATGTTTCCCAATCCATCATAGCCGTCTCACGCCTCATACCTTTGTAGATTCCTTTATTAAGTTTCGGGATCCTAGTCTCAGAATCAACTACGTCCCTCTCTATCTTGATGAAGAATTTGATGATATTATGGCCGCTCAACCCCAAGGGGTTTCGCACAACTAGACTGTCAATTATTCCTCTCTCATTACACAATACCCAGTCTTGGACGGCCTGTTCTCCAATTGGTTCCTCAACGTATTGGTCCAGAAAACCATCCTGTATACACTCCATGAATTCCTCCTCTACGGTATTGTGACTAATTTGATTTATCCAATCTAAACGCAGAAGATCCTTCAATCTACGGGTTTCTAATTTCCTGTTAAATGCCTTTCCCAACATCATCACTGAACTTTAGGGGTCAGAGCTAATGTCCTTCCTCATAATTGTGTTAATTTCCTCTTTAACTAGCAATGCGACTCCACCGCCTTTTACCTTTTGTCTGTCCTTCCAATATACTGAATACCTCTGGATGTTCACTTCCCATCCCTGGTCACCCTGCAGCCATGTCTCTGTAATCCAGACTATATCATACCCGCTTACATCTATTTGCATGATTAATTCATCCACTTTATTGCAAATGCTATGCGTATTGAGGCACAAAGCCTTAAGGCTTGTCTTTTTAACATAACTTGTCCCCTTCCCACTATTTTGCACTGTGGCCCCGTTTGATCCTGGCCCTTGATTTTTCTGCCTGTCACTTTTCTTATTCCCTTTACTGTATTTTGTTCTTAACCTTGATCCCCCTCCTCTGGCTCATTGCAAAAGTTTCCATCCCTCTGCCATTTTAGCTTAAACCCTCCCCAACCAATCCAGCAGATACCTCCCCAAGGACATCAGTTTGTATCATCCTCACTGTTTCGCACTCCTCCAAGTTTGGTATCATCGACACATTTTACAATTCTACTCTGCATTCCAAGATCAAAGTCATGTATATACAACAGTAACAATAACAAAAAAACAGTGGCCCTCGCACTGACCCTTGGGGAACATCATTAGCTACCGTACAGTCTTAAAAACAACCATTTCCCACGACTCGCTCTTTTCTGTCCTTTAAACAATATGCATCCAATTGTATGCCAGTCCATGAGCTTCACATCTATTAAACAGCCTTTTGTGTAGTACTTCATCAAAGTATTTCTTAAAATCCATGCAAAAAAACAGCCACCTTGTTCCCTTCATCAACCTTCTCTATTACTTCATCAAAATATTCAATTAGATTAGTCAAGTATGATGTGCCTTTTACAAATCCGTGCTGTCTATTCTTAACTAACTCAAACCTCTCAAAGTGGCTGAATTTTTCTTCCTGATTATTGTTTCTGAAACCTTACTCACCACCAATGACTGGTCCTGTGGCTTTGTCAGGATTGCGGGACTCCTGATTTGTTTCGTGGCCCTTTTGGGGCCCATGTCAACGGGGAGGTACAGGAACTGGAAGAACTCTCACTCCATTAATGTACAGGTGCTATGTCACTATGCCCAGTACATTAGTGAATGTCCACTATCCTGGCAGCAGCCACCATACCTCAGTCTTAATCAGTCAGCCACTCTCACCATCTTCAGGACTCGCGGAGCGACAGTGAAGGGAGAACAAATACTGTCACCCTCAGAGTGGTCAACAGGTTCATGCTCCACTGCGCCACTGCCACTCCCGAGAGGCGACACATCAGCAATCATAATAATCTACTGCATCACAGATTGCTGGACTACTGTGAGAGCCTGCAAACCCCTCTGAGTACTGAGATCCATAGACATGGTGACAGCAGTCTAATCCTGCATGGCAGCAATCATGGATCTCATGACCTCAGTCTGAGCTTCCACTGCAGCACTGAGACGTTGGATGTCTTCCGTCTGTGCTGCAGTGGAAGATGAGACAATGGTCACCAGACACTGTATAATGACTGGGTCGCGAGTGCTGTCATCGAGTGAGTGACCACTTCAACAGGGGAAAGAATGGGCTTCAAGCTCTGTGTAATGTTCTGTGCCATGTTGGAGCTGGAATCCTCCATGTTCCTTGACAGAGACAACAGAGTGCCTGACAGGCCTGTCAGTGGACAAAGTATCTCAGTGGACATGTCCATCTGCATTCTCCTGTATGCTGTTCCAGCAATGTTCACATCTGAGTCCTGTGTATTATAACTCGGTTGTGGCCTCGCCCTCTGGTGAGCTGACACATGAACTATCCTTTCCCCTTGACCTGGGCGCAACCCACTCATGCTCGGTGACTCACCACGTGCAGAATCCGACTCGATACCGGCCTCTATGGTACACGCAGCATAAGCATTTGATCTGCTGGCTGCGAGTTGCAGACCAAGTGAAGGGGCTTCACTGTCAGTGCTGTGCTGCTGCTCTCTCTCTCCCCCTCTGACTCTTGGAGCTGCTGTGAATTGGAAGCTGGCAGTTTTGGGTTGTCATTGGAAAGTATGAAACCAGAAGGGAAAGTTTTGGGTGAGGAATTGGGGGTGGGATGGAAATCAGGAGGTCCATAGTCCCAATATCTGCAGCTTGTACATCAGCCCAGCCAGCAGGATGAGGGGCAGGTTGGAGTTAAGAAGAGGTATCAGGAAGGAATTTATCATGAATTCTCTCAGTGATGCCGAATGCTATGAACCAACCTCATACACAATTAGGCCTCTGTTCCTTTTACAGACAAACAGCAGCACGGTCACCCTGAGTGGCATGTAGATGTCATGGAAATGAGGAGGCAGCATGACGTTTGTGTGTCATCTGCCTCAACAGGAATGGGCATGGGAAGATCAGGAATCACAATCCAAAGGCGTGAAAAGAACTAAAGAACTGTCTTTCTCTCTTTCTCCATTTTCCATTCTTACTTTCTCCCTGTTGCCCTCTCTCTCGTTTTCGCTCTGTCTCTTGGTTATTGAATTAGAGATTGATGCAGCACAGAAGGTGTCCATTCGTCCCATTGTGTCAGTACTGTCTCTTTAAAAGAACTATCTAATTATTTCCACTCTCCTCCTCGATCGCCAGACTCCTGTATTTTTCTCTTTTTTCATGTGATTTTTAAATGACCTTTTGAAAGATATTATCAAATCTGCTTCCACCATGTTTTCAGGCAGTGAATTCCAGCTCCAAACAACTCACTGTGCAAGAACATTCTACTAATTTCACCTCTGTTGTTTTTTGTCAATTGCCTTCAATCGGTGTCATCTTCATACTGAACTTCCTGACACTGGAAACAGTTTCACATTAATTACCCTATCAAAACCCTTCATGAATTTAAACTTCTATATTAACTCTCTCCCTAACTTTCACTGCTCAAAAGAGAACAATCCCAGCTTTTCCAATCTCTCCACGTAACTGAATTCTCAGATCCCTCCTACTATATGATTAAAATTCTGCCATTCCATTTGGCATGTTTTGTATATGTTCAGCAGAATTTCGCAGCTTTTGTTCTGTAAGTCTCTATTTATCAAGCACAGGATCCCATATGCTTTATTAACAGCTGTGTTATCGTGTCCTGTGACCTTCAAAGATAAATGTCCAACATCCCCGGTCTCTCTGTTCTTACACTCCCTTTACTACTGTAACATTCTGCTTGTATTGTCTCTGCACACACATCCTTCTAAAATGTGATCCCGTAAAAATCTATAACAGAAGCAAAATACTGTGAATACTGGAAATTTGAAAAGACAAAAAGCACAGAAAATGTAGGAAATACTCCGAACTGATGACAGGTCAAAGACGTAAAATGTTAACTGTGACTCTCTCTCCAGAGATGCTCTCAGAACTGTTGAGGATTTCTTACACTGTCTGCTTTTCACTCACACATGGGCTGTGCTAATTAACTATTGAGAAGATTGAAACCATTGTTTTCAGTCCCTGTTCCAAACTCCATTCCGCCCTAGCTACCTATTCCATCCCTCTCTCTGACCACTGTGTGAGATTAAACCAGACTGTTTGCAAGCTTGGTGTCATATTTGATCCCGATATGTGCTTCCAGCCGTAAATATGTGCTCTCACTAAAATTACATATTACCGCCTCTGTAACCTCTCCTGACTTCACCCATCTCTCACTTCCTCTGCGTAAAACCCTCACTCATGCTTTCGTTGACTCTGGAGTTGACCATACCAGTGTCCTCCTGGTGATCTCCCATGTTCTACTGTTCTCACAGCAACTGCCGTTCATCTATCACTCCTGTGTTCGCTGACCTACACTTGCTGTCGATTAAGAAACGTCTTGATTTTAAAATACTCATCCATTTTTTTCAAATTCCTCAATACCTCATCACTCCCTGGGCTGGATTTTATGGGCTCCCATGAGTTGATGTCAGAGCCGGGTGCCGGAAACTCACGACGGGTGTTGGGGGCAGAGTGCCTGCTGTCAGTCCATCACCAAGTGATCTTGCCAGGGGCGGAGATAGGCTGACAATTACCTTTTTGCTGAGAGCTCAATTGAGGCCATTCAACTGGCCACTCAAGGGCCCCTTCCCACCACCGTTGATATTTAACCAGGGGCGGGGATACCTCTCAAACTGCCACCTTTTAAAATGGGGTTCGCTCCCTGCGGGCTGGGGGGTTCTCCCTCCTCCATGGGCCATCTATGGCTCATGGAGGGCACCAACCGCCAACTAATGAACCTCCCAGGAGACCCCACTCGCTGGGCCTTATGATCACCCCTCCAATCCCCCTGACCCGGGCCTTCCAGACATGCCCCGGTGACCCCCATCTAAATCAACTTTGGTCCAGGTTCCAGCGCCTGGCCTGGGTCGAAAACCTCTGCAGTAGTGACCATGACCACCACTTTCAGTAAGCCCGCCTCACGCACCTTGGGTCCAGGTTCCAGCGCCTGGTCTGGATCCAAGACCTCTGCAGTACTGATAGTGGCCACCACTCCTAAGTGACCCCAGCTCACTCACTTTGGGTCCGGGTTCCAACACTGGGCCTGGATCCAAGACCTCTGCAGTACTGGCAATGGCCACTACTCCATGTGACAAAGCCGACGCAGCTGAGCTGCCAGTCCTCTGATTGGCCAACAGCTCTTGGAGGCGATATCTCCACATTTAAAGGGACTTAGATCCCAACATGGGACACTTCGACAAGAAAACAAACACATGATCGCTCTGGGGCAGGGGGCTGGCACGAAAAGGCCGAGATGGTGTTACCCCTGCCTTTCTGGTCCAGTGATGGGAGGCCTGCCTCCGAAACATGTCCAGCGCCCTATCTCGGTAATCTTCCCCCCCTCCCCCCGCCCCCACAATACACTAAGATATCTGTGTTCATCTAATACTGGCCTCTTGTGCATTTCTGATTTTAATTGCTTCACCTAATGCTGGTCGTACCTTCAGTTGTCTGGGCCCTATGAACTGTAATACCCTCTCCACACCTCTAAACCTCGCTTTCTGCATAGAAGACACTCCCTAAACATTTCATGTAGCTTTTGGCCATCTTACCTACGATCTGTTTATGTGACTCGGTGTCTTATTTTGTTACATATTACACATGTAAATCATCTTTGGGCATTTTAATACATTAAAGGCGCCAAATAAATACATGTTGCTGTTATCTCTGCCCATTCCACCACCCTGTCTATGCCCTCCTGAATCCTATTACTATCTTCCTCGACATTGTGATCTGAAGCCCGAAGTCCAAGTCATTACTGTATATCAGAAACAGCAGTGGTCCCAGTGCTGAACACAGGAGAACATCACTGTCAACCTCCATCCAGACCGAAAAGCAGCAGTGGTCCCAGTACTGAACACTGGGGGACATCACTGTAAACCTCCATCCAGACCGAAAAGCAGCAGTGGTCCCAGTACTGAACACTGGGGAACATCACTGTGTAGTTTTCTCCAGTTCGAAAAACAGCCATTCACCACAATGTTGATAAAAGACCTCCAGAAATCTGCTGTCCTCGTCAATATTAACTGCGGGACTGATTTGTGACAGATCTATCATTTCTCATGTTTAATTTAATATTGTTATTTGATTAACTTCTCAATCCATTCCTGATTCCAGCTGAAATACTGTTTATTGCTATATTTCCCTATCCAAGCCTCATTATTTAATTGAAACCCTGGGCTGAATTACATGTGCCCCGTGAGGCAGGATAGGAGGGGAAGGTGCTCGTAGAATGGTGCCTCAGATGACCTTGCTGCCCAGAGCTCAATTGAAGCCTTTAAGTGGAATTACACGAACGGCTGTTGGGTGCCCCGCCACTTGGGCAGGCTACCCAGTAAAACACAGAAACAAGGCGGCGTATCTGCGTGAGTGGAGGAGGTCTCCTCTTTGGGCAAACTGTGGCCCATGGATGTATCCCTCACAACAAAGTCTGCTTCTCCAGCAAACACCCCCACACTCAACTAACACCATCACCCAACTTCCAGGGGCTACTGGACTGGCACCAGCAACGCCACCACTGTGATGTGAACTTTGGAACTGCAGGGCTGCTCCTGATCCCAGGCCGGGTGCAATACCAGCAGTTGCCCCTGTTCCCTGACTGGTCCCGACTTCACCACCTCATTGACCTGGGGTTGGGGCTCCAGTGATGGTCCTGCTCTCCAGACTGGTGCAGTACCAGCAGTAACCCCTGTTCCTTGCCTGGCCCCCGCTTCACCACCTCACTTACCTGGGGTTCGGGGCTCCATTGATGGTCCTGCTCTCAGGACTAGTGCACTGCCTGCAGTTGGTCCTCCTCCATGACTTGCACCAGATATCCTGCCATACATACATGGGGTCTGGCTCACTGGGGTGTGCATGCTGCCACACCTGGTCTTATACTTGCAATGCCTCCCACTTCCTTACAGGCCCAGGCGGCAGTGACACACTTACCTTGGCTATGGAAGTCCAGTGATGGTCCTGGTCCCAGTCCAGCTGTAGTACTGGCGGTGGATCCCATTCCCCAACTGATCCCTGCCACCCATCAACACCTATCTGTGGTCCAACCTCCAGTGAAGGTCCTGGTCCCAGGTATTGTCTAATACCAGCATTGACCCCCGATCCCTGACTGGTCTTTACTACTCCATCAAACTTCTCTGGGGTCCAATCTCCAGTGAAGCCGCTTGTCCAGGTCATGTGTAGAACGGGCAGTGGCTCCCACTCCCTGAATGGCCCTGAAACCCCGCCACACGTACTTGTGGTGTGGAGCTCCAGCAATGTATCTGGTTCCAGGTCTGGTGTAGTACCAGCAGTGCCATCCCCCCTCCCGACCCCACGACCCCCACCCGCTGCCGATACTTGACAGGCCTGGGCAAACCCACCACACTTATATGGGCGATAGGGCTCCATTGATGGCCTTGGTCTCAGGCCTGGTATACTACTGCCAGTTTCCCCCACTCCCTGACTAGCTCTCGTGTCCTCATCACACTTACCTGGGATCCTGGGCCCTAGCCATTGTCCTGGTCCCAGGCCTGATGTATTACCGACTATGACCACGATTAGTTGATTGTCCTTAGTGTCCTCACCACATTTCCCTCGGGTTTAGGGCTCCAGCATGGTCCTGCGCACAGACCTGGTGTAGTACTGGCAGTTCCACTGCTCCTAGTGGCATTGCCGATACGACTGAGCAGCTGGCCCTCAGATAGTTCAGCAGCTTTGGCAGGCGGGATCCGCATCCTTAAAGGGATGTGAAAATGAAACCTGGCATTTCATTGCCCGAGCACCACTGAATTGCGCTGGAGGAGGGTTCCAAATTGCCAAGGCAGGTTTCTCTCATATTTTGAAGCTGTCATCAGGATTCCCGGTGGTTCCATTAAATTCAATTCCCTGTCTCCAACAGAAATCCCTTCACTGGTAAGATAATTAGATACATACTGAATGTGGTAACAAGTATGCAAATGTCACCCCGAACTCCTTCAAACTGTTGTTTTTACTTGCAACCTGGTGTGTAATTTCCTGATAATGTTCCTTGTTTACAGTTAATTTAATGACGATTGAGGTTATTTGCATCATTGACTTTTCAGTGGACACATTTCCTTTTAATGGTTTAAAATAATTGAATTTCGTGCTGCCTGTCACAGGTGAGGGAATCTCTCAGTGAATCCAACATTTAACTTTCTAAACAAGAGAAAAGTGCTGCAGATGCTGCAAATCTGAAATAAGAACAGAAAATACTTAAATATTCAACAGGTTTGGCAACATTTGTGGAGAGAGAAACAGAGTTAATGTTTCAGGTCAGTGACCCTTCATCAGATCTGGGAGAGATTAGACGTGGAACAGTTTTTAAACCAGACAGGGAAAGAAGAGAGGGGGAGGATTGTGATCAACATTCATGTTAACAATTCCAATATCATTTTTTGTTACTTAATCTCTCATGTCTTCCACCGTATCACAGACCTTCCCGTTTGTTCATTCAGGTCCAATCATTTCAATACATCGCTGGATCCAGGAACACATTTATAAATCTCAATAAGTCCTCAATAAAACTGGAAACTTTGCTCCAGCCTGATGTATAATTTCACTGTTTATTTCCCTTCCTCACAGTTAACTTGCTGACGATTGGGGTCATGTCTCTGGGAAAGTGCGGTCTCTCCAAATGTGTCACTCGTTACCTGGTGGCCATGTCAGCGGCGGATCTACTGGTCATTATCCTGGACCTGATATTGAGACACATTCCCATTGTTTATCGGGAACAGTTTCAGTTCCTGTGGGACATCCGTGTGTGTAATATCCACGCTGTGTTGCTTTATGGAGCCACAGACGGCTCTGTATGGTTCACCGTCACTTTCACCTTTGATCGATTTGTGGCCATTTGTTGCCAGAAGCTGAAAAGTAAATATTGCAGTGAGAAAACGGCGGCGGTGGTTCTGGGAACAGTGACTGTGCTGAGCTGTTTCAAGAACATCACCTGGTATTTTATGTTCTTAGATGAGTATTTGCAGCAGAACCTCCCTTTTTTTTGTTCTATTTCAGCGGAGGTTCGGTTCTCTCGGGTCTGGGTAACAATCGAGTTCCTACATCACATGATAACCGTGGTTGTCCCATTTGTGGTGATTCTGCTGATGAATACTCTCACCATCAGACACATTTTAGTGAGCAGCAGAGGGCGCAGGAGACTCCGAGCTCTCAGCAGTGGGGAGAGTCGCAAAGACCCAGAGATGGAGAGTCGAAGGAAATCCGTCATTTTCCTGTTGGTTATCTCGGGGAATTTCATCTTATTATGGGCAGTGATAATGATGTGTTCGATCTGGTATCGGATGTGGGATTTGGGGTATCAGTCTGTTTATCTACCTCATTATCTGATGGAATTGGGCTTCATGCTGCAGCTCCTGAGTTGCTGCACAAACACTGTGATTTATGCTGTGACCCAGACTAAGTTCAGAGACCAGTTGAAGGATGTGCTGAAATATCCCTTTACTACAATTGTTAAGTTCATTCAATGATGAGAGATACCGGGTCCCACGTGCACTCCACAAAAGGCCAAGTAGTAATCAGTCCTTTGTTAATCCCAGCTGGGGTGGCACTGAGTCTCAACTTCAGGAAAGTGTGCTGTCAAAGCAGGTATGTGGCAATCCCAGTTAGATTGGTACGCAGTCCCACTTACACACTGCAAAGGGTCCAATTCAAAACAAGACTGTGATATTCCCAGTGGCGTCGTGCTCAGTCAAATGCACACTTTAGGAAATGCCCAATAGAAACAAGCCCTTTGTTAATCCAAGTGCTCAGTCCCACGCATACGACAGTGATTGGCCAATTCTTACCAGGTTTGTACTAATCCATCCTGGATTGGTACGATGTCCACCCAACATGCCATTAAATGGCCAGTTTAACCTTGCCTGTGTTAATTGCAGTTGGAGTGGTACTGAGTCCCACTCATTCCCCAGGGGATCAATACTTCATATCAGGACTGTATTAATCCCATCTGGAATGGCAGTGAGTCCGACATCCATACACACCAGAAAAGGGCCAATTGAAACCAGGCCTTTGTTAATATCACATTGATTGGTATTGAGCTCCACTCACAGACCAGGAAGAGGGCAATGCAAACTAAACCTGCGTCAATCCAAGTTGGAGTGGCACTGTGTCCCAGGGATACGGTGGCGTAGTGGTATTGTCACTGGACTGGTAATCCAGAGACCCAGCGTATTGCTCTGGGGACATGGGTTCAAATGCCACCACAGCAGAAGGTGGAATTTGAATTTAATCAATAAATCTGGAATTAAAAGCTAGTCTAATATTCTCATGAAACCATTGTCGATTATTCGAAAAAAAGCATCTGGTTCACTAATGTTCTTGAAGGAAGGAAATCTACTGTCCGTACCTGTCTTGGCCTACATGTGACTCCAGACACACAGCAATGTGGCTGACTCTTGCATGCCCTCTGAAATGGCCTGGCAAGCCATTCAGTTGTACCTAACCGCTGCAAAATCAATAAAAAGGAATGAAACTGGACGGAGTACCCAGAATCAACCTAGGCGTCGGAAAAAACAGTGGCAAATCTAGCCCTGTCGACCCTGCAAAGTCCTGCTTACTAACATCTGGGGGCTTGTGCCAAAGTTGTGAGAGCTGTCCAACAGACGATTCAAGCAACAGCCTGACATAGTCATACTCACGGAATCTTACAGACAATGTCCCAGACACTGCCATCACTATCCCTGGGTATGTCCTGTAACCACTGTTAGGACAGACCCAGCAGAGGTGGTGGCACATTGTTATACAGTAGGGAGGGAGTTGCCTTGGGAGTCCTCAACATCGACTCTGGACCCCATGAAGTCTCATGGCATTAGTTCAAACATGGACAAGGAAACCTCCTGCTGATTAGCACCTAACGGCCTCCCTCAGCTGATGAGTCAGTCTTCCTCCATGTTGAACAGTACTTGGAGGAAGCACTGAAGGTGGCAAGGGCACAGAATACCTTCTGGGTGAGGGACCTCAATGTCCATCACCAAGAGTGGCTCGGTAGCACAACTACTGACCGAGCTGGCCGGGTCCTAAAGGATATCGCTGCTAGACTGAATATGTAGCAGGTGCTGAGGGAACAAACATGAGGGCAGAACATACTTGACCTCGTCCTCACCAATCTGCCTACCGCAGATGCATCTGTCCATGACTGTATTGGTAGGAGTGACCACTGCACTGACCTTGTGAAGACGAAGTACCGCCTTCACATTGAGGACCCCCTCCATCGTGTTGTGTGGCAATACCACTGTGCTAAATGGGAGAGATTTTGAACAGATCTATCAATGCAAAACTGGGCACCCAAGAGGCGCTGTGGGCCATCAGCAGCAGCATTGTACTCAGTCACAATCTGTAACCTCATGGCCTGGCATATTCCTCAATATACCATTACCATCAAGCCAAGAGACCAACTCTAGTTTAATGAAGAGTGCAGGAGGGCATGCCAGGAGCAGCACCAGGCATACCTCAAAATGAGTCGTCAACCTGGTGAAGCTGCAACACAGGACTATCTGCGTGCCAAACTGCAAAGGCAGCATGCGATAGAAAGAGCTTGGTTATACTATAACCAACGGGTCAGATCTACGCTCTGCAGTCCTGCCACATCCAGTCGTGAATGGTGGTGGACAATTAATCAACTAACTGGAGGAGGTGGCTCCACAAATATCCCCAGCCTCACTGATGGGGGAGCCCTTCAACTCAGTGTGAAAGATAAGGCATTTGCAACAATCTTCAGCCAGAAGTGCCGAGTTGATAATCCATCTCGGCCTCTTCCTGAAGTCCCCAGCATCACAGATGCCAGACTTCAGCCAATTCGATTCTATCTGAGTGATACCGGGAAACGACTGAAAGCACTGCGAAGGCTATGGGTCCTAACAATATTCCTGCAATAGTGCTGAAGACCTGTGCTCCAGAACTTGCCGTGCCCCTAGCCAAGCTTTTCCAGTCCAGCTACTACATTTTAGCATCCACCCGGCAATGTGGAGCATTGCCCAGGTATGTTCTGTACACAAAAAGCAGGACAAGTCCAATCCGGCCAAATACTGCCCCATCAGCCTACTTTCAATTATCAGTAAAGTGATAGAAGGTGTCATCAACTTTGTGATCCAGCAAAACTTGCTTAGCAATAACCTGCTCAGTGATGCTCAGTTTGGATTCGGCCATGGCCACTCAGCTCCTGACCTCATTACAGCCTTGGTTCAAACATGGACAAAAGAGCTGAACTCAAGAGGTGAGGTGGGAGCGACTGCCCGTGACATCAGGGCACCATTTGACCGAGTATGGCCATCAAGGAGCCCTAGCAAAACTGGAGTCAATGGGAATCAGTGGGAAATATCTCCGCTGGTTGGAGTCGTACCTGGCGCAAAGGGAGATTGTTGTAGTTGTTGGAGGTCAATCATTTGAGCTCCAGGACATCACTGCTGGAGTTCCTCAGGGTAGTGTTCCAGGCTCAACCATCTTCAGCTGCTTCATCAATGACCTTCCTTCAATCATTAGGTCAGAAGTGGGGATGTTCACTGATGATTGCGCAATGTTCAGCACCATTCGTGATTCCTCAGATACTGAGCAGTCCGTGCAGAAATGCAGCAAGACTTGGACAATATCCAGGCTTGGGCTGATAAGTGGCAAGTAACATTCACACCACACAAGTCCCAGGCAATGACCATCTCCAACAAGAGTGATTATAACCATCTCCCTTTGACATTCAATGGCATCGCTGAAACTCCAGTATCGACATCCTAGGGGCTACCATTGACCAGAAGCTGAACTGGAGTAGCCATATCAATAGAGTGGCTACAAGAGCTGGTCAGAGGCCAGGGATCATGCGGCGAAGAACTCACCTCCTGACTGCCCAAAGCCCGTCTACCATCTGCAAGGCACAAATCAGGAGCGTGATGGAATACTGTCCACTTGCTTGGGATGGGTGCAGCTCCAACAGCACCCAAGAAGGTCGACACCATCCAGGAAAAAGCAGCCCGCTTGGTTGGCACCCCATCCAAATACATTCACTCCCTCCACCTCTGACGCACAGTGGCAACAGTGTGTGCAATCTACAAGATGCACTGTAGCAACTCACCAAGGCTCCTTAGACAGTACCTTCCAAACCCGCGATCTCGACCAACTGGAAGGACAATGGCAGCAAATGGATAGGAACATCACCACCTGCAAGTTCCCCTCCAATTCACACAGCATCCTGACTTGGAACTATATCGCCGTTCCTTCACTGTCGTTCTCTTCCTAACAGCACCGTGGGTGTACCTACCCCAGATGGACTGCAGCGGTTCCAGAAGGCAGCTCACCACCACCTTCTCAAGGGCAATAAGGGATGGGCAATAAATGCTGGCCTGGCCAACGATGCCCACATACATGACTGAATAAAAGAAAACTCACAGTTGGGTGGAGGTGCTTTATTTTTCCATTTGTTTTCTACTCTTTTAACCCTTAATTTGCTGCAGTGGACGGAGCTGTGTGGTGAGAACTGTGTAAACTGGTCTACTTGCAATAAATATTCTGCAAAGTTAAGGACTGGCAGGGTAGCTCTGCCGAATGTAATGTACAGCCTGTGGTATGTGGGAAGTCAGGGACTTACCGTGGGTCCTAGACAAACACATTAATGATTTAGATGTGAACATAGAATGCACGATAATTATGTTCGCAGATGACATGAAAATTGCTGGTTTTGTAAATAGTGAGGAGCAAAGCCTTGGAGTGCAGGCCGATCTCGATGGGCTGGTAAGATGCCGGAGCAGTGGCAAATGGAATTTAACCCTGAGAAGTGTGAGGTGATGCATTTTGGGCAAGAGAATATGCAATGGATGGTAGGACCCTAGGAAGTACAGAAGGTCAGAGAGCCCTTGTTGTAATTGTCCATAGATCACGAAAGGCAGCAGAAAAGGTATATAAAGTGGTTAGGAAGGCATATTGGATACTTGCCTTTATTAGCCGATGCATAGAATATAAGAGCAGGGAGGTTATGATGGAGCTGTATAAAATGCTAGTTAGGCCACAGCTGGAGTACTGTGTACATTTCTGGGCACCACACTGTGGGAAGGATGTGATTGCACTGGAGAGGGTGCAGAGGAGATTCACCAGGATGATGCCAGGGATGGAGCATTTCAGCTACGAAGAGAGACTGAAAAGGCTGGAGTTGTTTTCATTACAGCAGAGAAGGCTGAGTGGGAACATGATTGACGTGTACAAAAGTGAGGGGTATTGATATATTTGATAGTAAGAAAGCTTTTCTCTTAGCAGAGGGGTCAATAACCAGGGGGCATAGATTTAAGTTAAGGGAAATGAGGTTTACAGGGGATTTGAGAGGAAAAAAACTTCCAGAGGGTGGTTGGAATCTGAACGCACTGCCTGAAGAGGTGGTAGAGGCAGGAAGCCTCATGACATTTCAGAAGCATTTAGATGAGCATTTGAAATGCCAATGCATACAAGGCTACCGGCCAAATGCTGGAAAATGGCATTAGAATAGTTAGGTGCTTAATGGCCAGCAAAAAGACGATGGGCCGGAGAACCTATTTCTCTGCTGTAGAACTCTATGATTTTATGACGCTATCTGCAGGAACTGTCACCGGCTGCAAGAGGTGGAGGACTGTGTGGATAGCACGTTTAGAGAAGTGATCACATCACAGGTTAGGAGTATCCGAACAGATAGGGAATGGGCGACCACCAGGCAATCGAAGAGAACCAGGCATGTAGTGCAGGATCTCACTTGCTAATCGGTTTTCTATTTTGGATGATGTTGAGGGTTATGGTTCATCAGAGGTGTGCCGTCAGACTCAGCTGCACAGGAGGAGAGGAAGAGGAGTGGAAAACAGTAATGATAGGGGATTCATTAGTTAGGGCAACAGGCAGGCATTTCTGAATCAAAATACGTGACTCCAGCATGGTGTGTTGCCTCCCTGCTGCCAGATGAAGATTGTCACGGAGAAGCTGCAGGCCTTTCTTCTGGGGGAGAGTGGACAGCCAGAGGTCCTGGTCCGCATTGGCACCAATGACGTTGGTCAGAAGGCAAAGAGGTACTGAAAGCAGATTTTAGGACGCTGGGAAGGAGATTAAAAAGCAAAGCCTCAAAACCACCTGCCAAACCCGCAACCTCTACCAACTAGAAGGACAATGGCAACAAATATATGGAAACATTGCCACCTGCAAGTTCCCCTCCTAGTCGGCAGCTCACCACCACCTTCTCAAGGGCAATTAGGGATTGGCAGTAAATGCTGGCCTGGCCGGCGACGCCCAAATCTCAGGAATTAATTAAAAAAAAAAGTAATCTCAGCATTACTCCCAGTCCCACGTGCAAAAGAACATAGGAATGGGAGAATTGAGTGATTGAACAAATGGCTGCAGAAGTGGTGTAATAGGGAAGACATCAGATTTTTGTGTCATTGAGTCAAGTTATGAGGCAGATGGGACCTGCACAAGATTGATGGGTTACATCTTAGCGGAACTGGGACAAGTTAAGTCGAATTAAGTAAAGGTGCGGGTGGAAATATGATATTGTGGCTGTAACAGAGAACTGGCTCAAGGAAGGGCAGGACTGGGTGTTAAATCTTCTTGGATACAAGATGGTGAGGAAAGATAGGAAAAGGAACGAAAGGGGAGGAGTGGCAGCATAGATTAAAGAGAGCATTACAGTGCTGAAGAAAAAAATGTCCCAGAGCGGTTGTAAACAGAATCAATCCGCATAGAGCTGAGGAACAAGAATGGTGCAGTTACATTGCTCGGTGTTGTCTATAGGCCACAAGCTGTTGGGAAGGGCGTGGAGGAACAAATTTGCAAATAAATTCTGTAGAGATGCAAAAATGATAGGCTAGTAGTAATGCGGGGCTTTAATTGTCCAAACGTAGACTGGGATAATAGTAGTGCAAAGGGCAGTGAGGGGCATGGGTTACTGGAATGTGTTCAGGAAAATTGTCCACAACAGTATGTTGCTCGTCCAAGAAGAAAAGAGGCACTGCTAGACCTGGTTCTCGGGAACGAGCTGGGCCAAGTGGATCAAGTATCAGAAGGAGAGCATTTAGGAGATAGCAATCATTATATCATAATGTTTGGGCTGACTATGGAAAAGTACAAAGAGCAATACAGTGTAAGAATAATTACCTGGGAGAATGCCAACTGCAGTGGAGGAAGAATGGAGCTGAGGTGAATATATTGGAGTCAGAAAATGGCAGGAAAACCGATAGGTGAACAATGAACAATCTCCGAAGAAGGGATAGTTCGGGCACATCAAGGTATTTTCCCTCGAAGGGGAAAAGTAGAGCAAACAAATTAAAGCTCCCTGGATGACAAAAGAGCAAGTGATTAAAATAAAGAAGAAAAAGTGTGCTTATGACAGATGCCAGCTCGTAAATACGATCGAGAACCAGGCTGAATATAATAGGTCCAGAGTGGAAGTGAAATAGCAAATAAGAGGAGCAAAGAGAATGCATGACAAGAGACTGGCAGCTAGTATTAAAGGAAGTTTCTAACTTTTCTATAGGAATATAAATAGTAAAAAGGTGGTACAAGCTGGAGTGGGCCCGATTAGAGACCAGAAAGGGGATTTACACATGGAGGCAGAGGACACAGCGGAGATATTAAATGGATACCTTGCATCAGTCTTAACGAAGGAAGAAGTGCAACCTAGGCAATGTTGAAAGAGGAGGGAAGTCGGACACGAGAGGTGTTTAAAATTTGTAAAGATGAAGTATTAGATAGGCTGTCTGAACGTAAAGCGAAAAAAAGCACCTCGGCCAGGTAAAATGTATCCATCGATTTTGAGGGAAATGAGCGTGGAAATTGCAGAGGCACTGGCCATAATTCTTTCAGTCTTCCTTAGGCTCAGGGTCGTGTCAGAGGACAGGAGAATTGCAAACGTTACACCCTTGTTGGAAAAGGGTGTAAAGATAATCCCTACAACTGCAGGCCAGTCAGTTTAACTTCGGTTGTGGGAAAGCTTCTAGAAAAAACTTATTTTGGGACAAAATTCATAGCCACGTGGACAAATACGAGTTAATTAAGGCAGGCCAGCATGGCTTCATTAAGGGAAATTATGTGTAACTAACTTGCTGGAGTGTGTTGAGGAGGTAACAGAGGGTTGATGAGGGCATCTCTGTGGACTTGGTGTGCACGCACTTTCAAAAGGCATTTGATACATTGCCACATAACAGACTTGAGTGAGCAAATTTGCAGCTCATGGAATAAAAGGGACAATTACAACATGGGCACGAATTTGGTTCAGTGACAGGAGGCAAAGATTAACGGCGATTGCATGTTTTCCAGGCTGGACGAATGATTGTAGTGGAGTTCCTCAGGGATCAGTGTTGGAACCCTTGCTTTTCCTGATATATATAAATGACCTAGACCTTGGTGTGCAGGGCACAATTTCAAAGTTTCTGGATGATACGAAACTTGGAAGAATTGTGAACTGTGAGTAGGATAGTGTAGAAATACAAAAGGAATTAGACAGGTGGAATGGACAGGCAGCTGGCAGCTGAGGTTCAATGTAGAAAAATGTGAAATGATTCATTTTTGTAGGAAAAGCTCAGAGAGACAATATGGAATAAAAGGCACAATTCTAAAGGGTGTACAGGAGCAGAGGGACCTAGGTGCATATGTGCCTAAGCCATTGAAGGTGGCAGGACAAGTTGAGAGAGCAGTTAATAAATCATAGAGTGTCCTGGGATTTATTAATAGGAGCATGCAGTGCAAGAGCAAGGAAGTCGTATTGAACTTGCATGAGGCACTGGTTCGGCCTCAGCTGGAGTATTGCATCCAATTCTGGGCGCTGCACTTGAGGAAAGACGTGAGAGCATCCGAGAAAGTACAGACAAGATTCACCTGAATGGTTCCAGGACGAGGGATCTCATGGATGAAGATAGATTGGAGAAGCCAGGACTATTTTCCTTGGAAAACTGAAGGCTGAAAGGTCATTTGATAGAGGTATTCAAAAACATGAGGGGTCTGGAGAGAGCAGATAGAGGGACACTGTTCCCACTCATAAAACAATCGGGAACGATTTAAAGTAATTGGTAAGAGAAGCAAAAGTGACATGAGGAAAAATGTTTTAACGCAGCGAGTGGTTAAGGTCTGGAATGTGCCGCTTGAGAACGTGGTGGAGGCATGATTCAACTGAAGCATTTGAAAGGAATCTCGACCGTTATATGAAAAGGAAGAATATGCAGGGTTTTGGAGAGAAGGCAGTGAATGGGACTGATGAAAGTTCTCTTACAGAGAGTCAGTGTGAACACGATGGGCTGAAGGAAGAGGTGAATTTAACCAGGACTGTGTTAATCCCATCTGGAGTGGTACTGAGTTCCACTCACACACCAGGAAAGGGATTATGTAAACCAGGCCTGTGTCAACCCCAATTGGAGTGGTACTGAGCCCGTACACACTACAGGAAAGTGTAAATTCAATAGAAACAAAATACAACAAATGCTGGAAAACTGAAACAAAACAACGAATTGCTGGACATACTCAGCAAGTCTGACAACATCTGTGGAGAGAGAAGCAAAGTTAATGTTTCAGGTCTGTTACATTTTATCAGAACTGGCAAAGGTTAGAAAATAATGAGGTTTTAAGCAATGAAGAAGAGGGTAGTGGGAGATAGAGAAAAGGGTAAGGTGTTTGATAGGGCAGAGGGAGATTAAATAACAAGGCTGTTCTGGGACAAAGGCAAAGAGTGTGTTAATGCGTGTGAAGAAAGACAAATCACTCGTCCAGAGAGACTGTTAATAGTGGACTAATGAACAGTTCTGACAACATGAAAAGCATGCAGGAGCTTAAAAAGTAAAATATTAAAAAAAGGCCAGTCATGCTCTGAAATTATTGAACTCGATGTTCAGTCTACCAGGCTATAGAGTGCCGAATCAAAAGATCAGGTACTGCTCCTCGAGCTTGCCTTGATGTTCACCGGAACACTGGCGCAGGACAAAGACATAAATGTTTTCATGAGAGAAGGGGTGTGTGTTTATTATTTATTTTTATTCATTTATTTAGAGATACAGCACTGAAACAGGCCCTTCGGCCCACCGAGTCTGTGCCCACCAACAACTTATGCTAATCCTACAGTAATTCCATATTCCCTATCTCCTACCTACACTAGGGGCAATTTACAATGGCCAATTTACCTATCACCAGCAAGTCTTTAGCTGTGGGAGGGAACCGTAGCACCCAACGAAAACCCACCCGGTCACAGGGAGAACATGCAAACTCCAGACAGGCAGTACCCAGAATCGAACCGGGGTCCCTGGAGCTTTGACGCTGCGATGCTAACCACTGCGCCACTGTGCTGCCCAAAATGTTAAAATGGCCAGTCATGCAAATGGAAAGAAACCTGAAGCAAGGGTCATGCTTTTGGACTGAGCGGAGGTATTCCACAAAGTGCTCACCCATTCTGCGTTTTGTCTCCCCAATATAGAGGATATCACATTGTGAGCAGTGAGTACAAAATGTAAAATTGAAAGAAGTACAAGTAAATCACTGCTTCACTTGAAAGGAGGGCTCGGGGCCTTGGACAGTGAAGAGAGAGGAGGTAAAATGATAGGTATTACATCTCCTGCGATTGCATGGGAAAGAGCCGTGGGAAAGGGGTGAGATGTCCTGGGTAATAGAGGATTGGACCACGGTGTCACGGAGGGAGTGATCCCTTCGGAATACTGACATGGGAGGGCCAGGGAAGATGTTTTTGGTGGTGGCATCACGCTGGAGGTGGCAGAAATGGAGGAGGTTAATCCACTGGATGTGGAGCCTGTCGCGGTGGAAAGTGAGGACAAAGGGAACCGTCTCATGGTTTTGGGTGGGAGCGGAAGTGCGGGAAATGGGCCAAGCACGGTTGTCAAGCACAGAGAGGGAGAATCCTCAGTTGAGGAAAAAGGAAGACATTCAGAAGAGCTGTCTTGGAAGTTTGCATCATCACAGCAGATGCGTCGGAGATGGAGAAACCAGAAGAATTAAATGGAGTCCGTACAAGAGGCAGGGTGTGAAGAAGTATAGGCGAGGTAGCTGTGGGAGTTAATGGGCTGATAATCAATGTTAGTGGACAGCCTATACCCATAGATAGAGACAGAGCAGTCAAGGAAGGGAAAGGAAAAGATAGATCATGTATAGATGAGAGAAGGGTGGAAATTGGAAGCAAAGTTGATAACTTCTTCCAATTTGAAATGGGAGCAGGAAACAGCACAGATACAGTCATCAAAGTACCGGAAAAAGATTTGGAGTAGGTATCTGAGCAGTACTAGAACAAAGAATATTTGACATATCCCACAAAACGACAGGCATAACTCGGGCCCATGCGGGTACCCATGGCAATACCTTTTACATGAAGGAAGTAAATGGAGTTGAAGGGGAAGTTGTTCAATGTGAGAACGAGTTCATCCAAGCGTAGGAGGGTGGTGGATGCGGACTGGTTGGACCTCTGTTTAAGGAAGAAGTGGAGAACCCTCACATCCCCTGGTGGGGCATGGAGATGTCTAGGGATCAGACGTCCATAAAGAGGAGCGGGTTAGGGCCAGGAAACTGGAAATTGTCAAAATTCCGTACAGCAATTGAAGAGTCATGGATGTCGTTGGGAAGAGAATGGGCCAGTGCACAAAAGATAGAGTCAATGTCGGAAGAAATAAGTTCAGTGGAGAAGGAATAAAATGAAATGCTGGGTCTGTCAGGACTGTCTTGTTTGTGGACTTTAGGAGCGAGGTATAAGCGGGCTGCCCGGGGTTGCAGGAAGATGAGGTTGGAAGCTGCAGAGTGCAGATCTCCGGAGGAGATTTTTAGAATTAGAATTAGAACATTACAGCGCAGTACAGGCCCTTCGGCCCTCGATGTTGCGCCGACCTGTGAAACCATCTAACCTACACTATTCCATTTTCATCCATATGTCTATCCAATGACCACTTAAATGCCCTTGAAGTTGGCGAGTGTACTACTGCTGCAGGCAGGGCGTTCCATGCCCCTACTACTCTCTGAGTAAAGGAACTACCTCTGACATCTGTCCTATATCTATCACCCCTCAACTTAAAGCTATGTCCCCTCGTGTTTGCCATCACCATCCGAGGAAAAAGATTCTCACTATCCACTGAGGTCAGTGACAGTAGTGTAGACGGGAGCTTAATTGTTAATGGTGGGGTCATTGTCCATGTCTCTGAGAGTTGCTACTCAGCCTCTACAAGGTCGAGGTCGGCACGCCAGACAACAGCACCACCCTTTGACTGAATTTGTGATCACAATGTAAGAGTTGGACCTGAAAGAAGGGAGTGCAGCAAATTCAGAGGGAGTGAAGTTGAAATGCGTGAAAGGAGCAGAGAAATTTAAATTGCCAATGTCTTGCTGACAGTTTTCATTAAAAGATCAAGAATGGGCATGAGGCCAAAGGGAAATGTCCAGATGGAGAGAAAATGCTGGAAGCGGGTGAATGGGTCTGCTGGTCAGGGAAAGGACTCCTGGTCAAAGATGTGAGCCCGGTGGCGAAAGCGACAGAAGAGGAGCTCAATGTCATGCCGAGCGTGAAATCCATTGAGGCGGGTGTAGAAGGGGAATGAGTCCTTTGCTGACTCCAAAGCTTTCAGTGTCAGAGAGGGGAAGGTCAGAGGTTATAGTGAATACACGGCAAGGGTTCACAGTGGAAGGGATGGTGTCATATGGAAGTGAAGGGGAAGAACTATCTGAAGGTGCATTAGTCCCCATCAGTTGCTGTAGCTTGCTTTCCTTAACACCTGAAAGGAACAAAAAAAGTTGGGAAGGATATACTTGCCTTCGAGGCGTTGAGCAGAGTTTCATTAGAGTGATTCCTAGGATGAGATGACTGTCCTATGAGTGGAGTTTGAATTGAATTTGTGTAGGCTTTCTGGAGTTTATAGGAATGAGAGCTGATCCCATTGATACATTTAATATTCTGATGGGGCTTGGCTGAGTAGAGTTTGAGGCCCTGCTTTCCCCTGGCTGGAACCATGAGGCATAATCGCACAATAAAGAGATGCTATTTTGGACAGAGATGAAAGAAATTCCTTCACTCATAGAGTTTGGAATCTTTGCAATTCTCTACCCCAGAGGTGTGTGAGTGCTCAGTTACTGATTATATTCAAGGCTGAGATTCATAGGTTTTTGGAGTCTAAAAGAATCAGAGGGTATGGGGATCGGTCAGCAAATTGAGTTGAAGACAAGCCATGACATTATCAAATAATGGAGCAGTCAGAGAGACAGAATGGCCTGTAACTGCACATATTTCTGAAGTTTGTACGTTTTTATTACAGGCTGATATGATAGAAACATCTGAAATTGTCAAATGATATGACAGGGTAAAGAGAAACTGACTGACTCCAGTTGTTGACGGTCCAAGAAAGAAAGTTTAGAGCTGTAGAGACGTCATTACTTCAGAAACCTTGTGGAGGTTCAGTGATTGAGTGGGTTCAAGACCGAGATTGATGGATTTCTAAATAGTAAAGCTATCAGGCAATATCAGGATAGCGTGGAAAAATGGCATTGAGGTAGAAGATTAGCCTTGATCTTGTTGAATGTTGGAGCAGGCTCGACAGGCCAAATGGCCTTCTCCTGATCCTAGTTGCTCTGTTCCCATTGCACAGATAGTTGTGGGGTTGTAGAATTTACTTCCAGGGTTAGTTCTTACGACTGAAATTATTTCAAGGCTCAAGATTAGCTCTGGTAGGCAGATGATGGAAAGGTGGTTGACTGGATAGAGAAGCAGTCTGAGTAAATGTGATCAGGACTATCTGCTTTTGGTCAGGATGAGCGCTGGCACAGATTGATTGGGCCAAATGCGCTGTTTAACTTCCATGTATTTCTATGTTAGAAAGAACAAACGATGGTGTGAATTGACAAGTAGAATTCTGAAGAGAAAATTAACTTTAACTGTAAATGTTGTGGAGTTTACCTGAGCCAAAATATGTCTTAAATATGCGTTAAATAACATCATGCTATTGATAAAATGTTGAATGAAAGTGTTTGGGGCCAGGATTTCACCATGTCGTCATTCTTTCCACAATGATATGAAATGTGTACACTGCCATTAGCAACTCGGCAACTTGAGTGCAAAATACTCTCCCGTTATTTCATCAAAAGCATTCTCTACTCTCTGCTCATAACTGAAGCCTCACACCCTTTGTATCAGCTTAACTTGATCAACGTTTATACACTATGGACACATTCAGTTTGACTTTTCATTTATCTCAATGCTGTGTGTGGGACCTAGTTGTGCAAAAAGTATCCGTCAGACCTGCCTCCAAAAACAATAGTGACAGCAATTGATTGACTATTAGAGAATTTCCAGCTTCAGTAAACATTGTGTGCTGTATAAATGCAAGATTGTCTTTCTTTTTTTCCTTCTAATATTTAGCAACTTCTCCTTCAACTGCACTCCCTTCCTTCAAGTAAAAGGTGTTGCTATGGGTACCCGCATGGGCCCCAGATATGCCTGTCTTTTTGTGGCATATATCGAACATTCCTTATTCCAGTCCAGCACAGGTCCCCTCCCCCAACTCTTTTTCCGGTACATTAATGACTGTATTGGTGCCGTTTCCTGCTCCCACCACAAACTGAATATTTTATTTCAACTTTGCTTCCAATTTCTACCCTTCTCACACATTTGCATGGTCCATCTCAAACACTTCCCTTCATCGACTTCTCTGCCTCCATCTCTGGGGATAGGATGGCCACTAATATTCATTACTAGCCCACCGACTCCCACAGCTCCCTCGACTACATTTCTTCACACCCTGCCTCCTGGAAGGACTCCAATCCATTCTCCCAGTTTCTCCGTCTCTGATGCATTTTGTGCTGATGATGTAACCTTGCACAACAGCGCATCTGATATGTTTTCCTTTTTCCTCAACCGAGAATTCCCACCCCGAGCCTCCTTTGCCCCACCACTCTCCACTGTGGTTGACAGGGCTTTCAACCATGTCCGGCCCATTGCCCGCATTTCTGCCCTCATGCCGTCCCCTCTCTCCTAGCACCATGACAGAGATCCCTTGTCCTCACTTTCCACCCCACTATCTTCCACATCCAGATGATCATCCTCCGCCATTTCTGCCACCTTCAGCGTCATGACACCACCAAACATATCTTCCTCTGCCCTCCAGTGTCAGCATTCCAAATGGATTCTTCCCTCCCCGGCACCCTGATCCAATCCTCCATGACTCCAGACACCTCTTCCCCTTCCCAACGGCACCTTTCCATGCAATTGCAGGAGGTGTAATACCTGCCCTTTTACCTCCTTTCTCCTCACTATCCAAAACCCCAAACACTCCAATCAAGGTGAAGCAGCGGGTAACTTGTACTTCCTTCAATTTAGTATACTGCTCATAGTGCGTTCTCCTCTACAACGGGGAGACCAAACGCAGATTGGGTGACCGCTTTGCTGAACACCTCCATTCGATCTAAATGCATAACTCCAAGCTTCCAGTTGCTTGCAATTGCAACACTTCACCCTGCTCACATTCCAACATTTCTGCCTTTGGTCTGCTCCAGTGTTCCGATGAACATCAACGCAAGCTGTAGGAGCGACAGCTGATCATTCGATTCGGCACTTGTGGACTGAACATGGAGTCATATAACTTCAGAGCATGACTGGCATTTAAAAAACATATTGTACCTATTTTTTTTTACCATGTGCATGCTTTTCATGTAGTCAGAGCTGCTCATCATTCCACTGTTAACAATCTCTCTGGACTAATGCTTTGACTTTCACTACAAGCATTAACACGCGTTTTGCCTTTGTTCCAGGGCAGCTTTATTATTTAATCTCTTCTGCCCTGTCAAACACCTCCCCTTTGTTCTCTCCCCATGTCCCTCCTCTTCCCTTGCTAAAAACCTGATTCTTTTCAAACCTTTGACAGTTCTGAAGAAAGGTCACAAACCTGAAACGTTAACTTTGCTTCTCTCTCCACAGTATTGCTGAGTATTTCCAGCACATGTTGGCTTTGTTTGCTGGTCTGATTAGTAAGTTTGCGGACGAAACAATGGTTGGTGGAGTTGCGGATAAGGATGAGGATTGTCAGAGGAGACAGCAGGATATAGATCGGTTGGAGATTTGGGCGGAGAAATGGCAGATGGAGTTTAATCCGGACAATTATGAGGTAATGCATTTTGGAAGGTCTAATGCAGCTGGGAGGTATACAGTCAATGGAAGAACCCTTAGGAGTATTGACAGGCAGAGAGATCTGGGCGTACAAGTCCACAGGTCACTGAAAGTGGCAACGCAGGTGGATAAGGTAGTCAAGAAGGCATGTGGCATGCTTGTCTTCATCGGTCGGGGCATCGAGTGTAAAAATTGGCAAGCCATGTTGCAGCTGTACAGAACCTTAGTTAGGCCACACTGAGAATATTGTGTGCAATTCTGGTCGCCACACTACCAAAAGGACGTGGATGCTTTGGAGAGGGTACAGAGGAGGTTTACTAGGATGTTGCCTGGTCTGGAGGGCATTAGCTATGAGGAGAGGTTGGAAAAACTCGGATTGTTTTCACTGGTAAGACCGAGGTGGAGGGGCGACATGATAGAGGTTTACAAAGTTATGAGCGGCATGGACAGAGTGGATAGTCAGAAGCTTTTTCCCAGGGTGGAAGAGTCAGTTACTAGAGACATAGGTATAAGGTGCGAGGGGCAATATTTAGAGGGGATGTATAAGGCAAGTTTTTTATGCAGAGGGTGGTGAGTGCCTGGAACTTGCTGCCAGGCGAGGTGGTGGAAGCAGATACGATAGCGACGTTTGACAGACATCTTGACAAATACATGAATATGAAGGGAATAGAGGTATATGGGCCCCGGAAGTGCAGCAGGTGTTAGTTTAGACAGGCATCAAGAGCGGCGCAAGCTCGGAGGGCCGAATGGCCTGTTCCTGTGCTGTACTGTTCTTTGTTCTTTCTTTCAGATTTCCAGCAGATGCTGTATTTTGCCTTCATCGAATGGACTGAAGCCTGCAACCTCATTCGGTCAGTCTCTGGTGGTAAACAAAATAAAGTCTATTCCTCTAACCCAGTCATGTGGATATGTATGGCAATATTTTCTAATCATTGTTTTGAGAGTTTGGTGAAATCTCTCTTCTGCTTCATGTGACTGTGGGTGATATGATGAAGTTTTCAACTGTCTAATCCCCAAATATCCCACGACTTCTTGAAATATATTTGCAATGAAATTAGAACCTTGATCTGATTGAACTTCAAGTGGTAATCCATATCTCGTAAAAAATTGGATTAATTTTTCCACTACTATTCTAGCAGTACTTGTCCTCAAAGGAATGGCCTCTGGAAATCAAGTAATCATATCCATGAAAGCAAGTATGTACTGATTTCCCGCTTTTGTTTTGAAAAGTTTTCTACACAGTCCACCAATATCCTGCTAAATGGTTCCTCAATCACTGATATGGGAACAACTGGTCCCAGTTTTATGGTAGGCTGTGGTCTTCCCATCGTTTTACATATGTGGCATGTCCTGCCAAATTATCTCACGTCTTTGCAAGGCCTAGCCAGTAATAATGTTGTTTCATTCGTTATTTGGTCTTCCAAATTCCCCTATGTCCTGCAAAAGGAATATTGTGTGCCAATTTTAATAATCCTTGGTGATATTTAGGTGGTACCACTACCTATTCAACAACTGTTCAGTCTTCATCTGCAGTCTTATGAGGCGGCCTCCATTTCCTCTGCAAAACCTCGTTTGTCATATAATATCCTTCTGGAACTCCTTTTGCCTCAGCTTCTGTCAGAGCCGTCTGTGCTATTCGCTATATCTCTGGATAAGCATGCTTTGCTGCAATTATAGAAGATCGTTAAACATCTCATTTGGTTTATCTAAATGCCCAAATAAGGCTTCAGAGACTTTGCTATCTATTTGTAGTGCCCCTTTTCCCTCCGACTATGGATCCATTTTAGCCATTGCTCAGGTTATCCACACGCAGGAAATATTCCTGGAACTTGTTCCTGTAATTGCTCCATTTCCCGAACTTCACTTAGTCCCTCTGAAATTATCGGAGAAACTGATACTTTTGATCCAGCCAAATCATATTCTGTGAGTAGATCAATTTTCTCTGTTGGCAAACTGTGGACAACTCCTACAGTTACTATCCCAATAATTCAGTCACTCTCCAGGTGGGCTATATATAAAGATGCAGGTACGTTCTGTTGGCCAATTCCATTAACTAAAACTTTAACATTCAAGGTGCTCTCTGGCGGAAACTTCGTATCTTTCCACAGACTGAAGGTTTGGGTTGCTCCTGTATCCCTGAATATAATGATAGGTTTTCCTGCCTCACTTATGGAGTTACTCTCCCCTTTGACAAGAATTCATTATACATTCCGGGTATTTTACTTTTAACCTCTTCACTCCTTTTAGTTTTAGCATCTGGTTTTACAGCTGCCGTTAAAGCTAAAGCCACTTCCAGAGCGTGTCGCCAATATTGATGGATGGAGCATTTCTGACGTCCTGCCCCATGATGTTCGTTTTCTTGAGGCTGATGGTTAGGCCACATTCATTACAGGCAGCCGCAAACCTGTCGATGAGACTCTGCAGGCACTCTTCAGTGTGAGATGTTAAAGCAGCATCGTCAGCAAAGAGGAGTTCTCAAGATGAGGACTTTCCGTACCTTGGACTTTGCTCTTAGACGGGCAAGGTTTAACAGCCTGCCCCTTGATCTTGTGTGCAGGAAAATTCCTTCTTCAGCAGACTTGAACGCATGTGAGAGCAGCAGGGAGAAGAAGATCCCAAAAAGTGTGGGTGCGAGAACACAGCCCTGTTTCACGCCACTCAGGATAGGAAAAGGGGTCTGTTGAGGCACCACAATGCTGAATTGTGCCTTTCATATTGTCATGGAATGAGGTGATGATACTTAGTAGCTTTGGTGGACATCCAATCTTTTTTGGGAGTCTGAAGAGACCACGTCTGCTGACGAGGTCAAAGGCTTTGTTGAGATCAATGAAAGCAATGTACAGGGGCATCTGTTGTTCCCGGCATTTCTCCTGTATCTGACTAAGGGCGAACAGCATGTCAACGGTCTACCTCTCTGCTCGAAAGCCACGCTGTGCCTCAGGGTAGACGCGCTCGGCCAGCTTCTGTATCCTGTTTCGAGCGACCCAAAAAAACACTTTCCCCACTATGCTAAGCAGGGAGATTCCACGGTCGTTGTTGCAGTCACCGTGGTCACCTTTGTTTTTATAGAGGGTGATGATATTGGCATCACGCATGTCCTGAGGTACTGCTCCCTCGTCCCAGCATAGGCATAGCAGTTCATGTCGTGCTGAGAGTATAGCAGTATTGGCATTCTTGATTATTTCAAGGGTAATGTTGTTCTTCCAAGGGGCTTTTACGCTGGCTAGATAATCAATGGCATCATTGAGTTTCGATTTTGTTGGCTTTATGTCCAGTTCATCCATGACTGGTAGAGACTGGCTGCATTGAGGGCAGTCTCAGTGACAGCATTCTCCCTGGAGTACTGTTCTAGGTAGTGCTCAGCACAGCGGTCCATTTGTTTGCGTTGGTCAGTGATTATGTCCCCTGATTTTGATTTGAGCGGGGCAATCTTCTTGATGGTTGGCCCAAAAGCTCTCTTAATTCCATCATACATTCCTCTGATGTTTCCGGTGTCTGAGGTCAGCTGAATTTGACTGCATAGGTGCTGCCAGTAGACGTTTGCGCAGCGCCTGGCTGTTCTTTGTGCAGTGCTTCTGGCTGCTTTAAGTGCTAAGGATGTTAACTCGCTGGGGGCTTTCTTGTAGTTCAACAGTGCAATGCGCTCCGCGGCGATGACAGGTTCCAGCTCTTCATTATGAGATTGAAACCAGTCTGCATTTCTCTTCTCACGAGAGGGAGCGAGACGCTGCATCAATCCCTTGATGTACTTACCACGGGAATGTTTTCTGGGACAGTGTTGGGGAAACTTTACTCTGTATCTAACTCCATTCTGTAGCTGTCCTGGGAGTGTTTGAGAGGGACAGTGTGGAGGGAGTTTTACTTTGCATCTTACCCCATGCAGTACCCGTCCTGGGAGTGTTTGATGGGACAGATGCGAGGAAACTTTATTCTGTATCTAATCCTGTTCTGTACCTGTCCTGGTAGTGTTTGACAGGGACACTGTCGAGGGAGGTTTACTTTGTATCTTACCACATAGAGAGACTTCCCTCGGGATTCCCCTCGCCGTCAGATGGCAACGCGGACTGCCAGTGCGTGTCCAGCCAGCTGATGAGGGCTAGAGCTGATGAGTGGAGAGTGTGTAGGAGCAGCCCGCACAGGAAACACCTCCACAGCTATTGGAACGGCACAGAGGGCATTTCCGAGAGGTGGATCGGGTTGAGCAAGACCGGCTCCCGAGGAGGATTTCAGGGCCTGGGCCCAATGAGCAGTTCCGGTCGAGCGGGGGTCAACTCGATAAGGAGCACACTGCTCTCCCTCGCCCCCTCGCCACCCGCAATGCGGGGCATCCCGGGGGCTTTGGCTACTCCTCCGCCATCAGGTCCATCCACGGAGCCGGCCGCCTGGACAGCCGAGACACTCTCCTCAGCTGGCGGTGGAGTGCCCTGACCAGAGGGGACCATGTTCCAGACTCGGAATAGATCCTTGTTAAAGACAGGCAACTGCCTCAGAGAGCTAAGGCTGGGAATCTCCGCCGGGAGCTGCGTGTCATCTAGAAGGCAGTGAAACTGGCGGAAAAAAATACGTCACCAGGGCACACCATCTGGGAGGATACTCGATGTACAGGCAGCTCTGAGTGGTCCGAAGGCGGAGAGTCGCAGCCTGGGTGCGGTTGCACACCAGCAACTGGCCTCCCTCTTCAATCAGGAGACTCAGGACCGCGGCAGAGACCCAGAAGAATTCGACGAGTTTCTTCTGGATTTTGGTGGCGAATGCAGGTGGCGGGGCCAAAGTGACCAACTGATAAAACAGCATCGAGGCCACCAGTTGGTTTATGATCAGCGGTCGGCCCCTGTAGCAAAGCACTCAGGGCAGTCCTTTCCAGCGCCCCAGCCGAGTGGAGACTTTAGCCTCCAACTCCTGCCAATTTGCCAGCCAGCCTTCCTCAGCGGGGCTAAGGTGCACTCCCAGATAGAGGACGTGCGTGGTGCTCCACGCAAAAGGTGTCAACTCCTGTGGCAGGGAGTCCACCAGGCACTGACACACCAGGAGACCAGAACATTTCTCCCAATTGATCCTCACAGAGGACATGGCAGAAAAGGTCTGCTGACTGTCGCACATCCTCCTTAAGTCAACGGGATCTGTGACCGCGAGGAGCACATCATCAGCATAAGTCAAGAGGACGAGCCACATGGCCAGCTCACGCAGAGCCAATCTGGTCAGCCTCCTGCGAAGGAGGCACACAAGAATGGCTCCACGCATAAGGTGTACAATTGGCCCGACATGGGACATCCCTGACGCACTCCTCTCCCAAAGCAAAGGGGCGCCGTCAAGGACCCGTTATCTTTGACCAGTCACTCTTTGGCTGCGTATAAAACTCGGACCAGGGCCACAAAATGAGGCCTGGTTCTGAAAGTGCACAGAGTCCCAAAATGTTATTGGTAATCCACCCTGTCGAACCCCTACTCCTGATCGAGGGAAAGAAAGGTGACCAACTGACCAGTCCTCTGGGAAAGATGGATCTGGGACCGGACCAGGTGGATGTTGTCACCGTGTGTGACACGTCGGGGTGGGTTATGTGGGCCAGCACAGAGCCCAGGTCTGTGGACATAGCTTTGGAAAACAACTTATAATCCGTGCTGAGCAGGGAGACCAGACACCAGATTTCAAGCAGGTGGAGATTGCCCCCCTCCGGCAGCAGAACGATGATTGCTCTGCGCCACGAGAAGGGCCTCTCCCCGGTTTCCAGGCTTTCCCCCAGGACCCGTGCATAATCGCCCCCCAGGACGTCCCAGAACGTCCTGAGGAACTCCACGGTCAACCCATTCAGCCCTGGGGATTTTCCCCTCGAGAGCTGGTGGAGGGCGCTGGTCAGTTCCACCACGGTGAGCAGAGCCTCCAATCCTTTGGCGCCCTCCGGGCTGAGCTGCGGCAGGACCTCGCTGGACAGATACAGAGAGAACAACGCACTGTAATACGTATGGACCAGGAAGCTAATTCCCTCCAGATCCGTGATGGAGGATCCGTCGTCGGCCAACAGGTCAACGAGCTGCTTATGGACAGCCCACCATTTTTCCAACGAGTAGAAGAAAGGTGAGGTACGGTCCAAATGTTCCAGGTCACCTACGGACGTCAGGACCCTATGATTTGCAGCTCTCTGAGAGTGTCCTTTTTCTATTTGTACGCCTGCCACAGGGCCGGGTCCGCGGGCATGACCGAAGAGGGACTCCAAGTCGAGCACCTCCCTTTCTAGGTACCCGATCTCGGCTTCCTGCTGCTTGGTCGACCCCTTTGCGTACTTCTGAGAGAAGACGTGGATGTGAGTCTTGCACATATCGCACAACAGCATCAAGAAAGCCTCCTGCTTCCTTCTCCAGTCGGACAAGAATCGACGGAACAAGTCCTGCAATCGCTCGTGCTCCAACAGCCGGTTGTTAAAGTGCCAGTACGTGCACCCCGCCCGTGTACAGAGCAGAGTGGGCTCCGTCCACACCAGGTGGTGGTCCGAGCACGGCACCAGCTGCATGGAGGCCTCCGAGACGCGGGAGACGTACGCCTGTGAAAAGTAAAGCGGTCGGCTTGGGACCTTCCTCTTCCAGACCTTCACGTAAAACGCTGGAGTCGGGATGGAGATTCCACCAGATGTCCACCAGTTGAGGGAGCTGATCAGTTCCCTTAACTTCTCCACTGAAGCTTGGCCGCTCTGGAGACGGAGCGATCCCCCACCTCGGGGGCACAGTTAAAAGCCACCCTCACCCACCCACCCCCCCACCCCCCGAGGATGATGCACTAGCCGCTATGGATGGAACTCAAGAGAGCGGACATTTCTTCAAAGAAGCACGTTGCAACGTATTGCGTCTGGGTGCGTACACGTTCACAAAGTGGAGCGGCACGCTACCCAGGTGAACGGGGAGGTGGAGCAAGCGACCTGGCACTAGCTCCTTGATCCCCAAGATCTCTGGCTGAAAAGTCGGGGCCCACCAGATAGTCACCCCATCAGAAATCGGGGTGAGGTGACTCATGTGGACCCAAGCATGCCACTCCAGGAGCCAGGTGGCTTCGTCTCCCAGAATGGTGTGGGTTTCCTGCAGAAAGCCCACTGCATATCTCCCTTCCCTGAGGACTGAGAGATTGTGAAATCTGTGGTGAGACCCCCTGCTGCCGTTGATGTTGAGGCTGGCTGCGGTTATCTTCATGTCAAAGGTACTTAAAAACCGTCACCAACACCTCACTGTGAGGAAGGAGCAGAAGTGCACATGGCTGTCTACTCCCCCAGCAACCCATTGAGGAACGCTTTAAATCGGCGCCTCTCAACCAGCTTCACGCCCTTGCCCTTCCCCGCTTTCTTAATGGCGGCACGGATGGACTGGATGATCAGCACCAGGTGCGACCAACGGCCGCGGGACAGCTGAACTTTATTGCGGCAACCCCTGCAAGCGTCGAAGAAATCCCGGAATTTGTCTGTGGGGATGAGAGGAGTCTCTTTGAGAGGCAGGAGATGGCAATGGAATCAAGGTCGTCCTCCGTGCCCCACACCGAATCACCATCCTCCTCCGGGTCGTCACCGCCAGTGACCGGTACACCCAGCACACACTGTGGAGTGGACGGCCTGGCCGTGCCAATTGATCCCACCTCTGTCACGCTCCCACCGCCAGCATCGATGGCAGAGGAGTCCTCTCTGGGTTCTAGGATGTAAATGGAGCCTGTGGATACCAGCGGTTCAGGGTTACCCACCACCCCCCCCCCCCCCTCTCCCACCTCCGTGTCAGAACAATGAGCGATCCAGGGGAGATGGAAGTGCCCAACTCCAGAAATCGAGCCGGAGCTGGGAACGGAGAGAGGCGGCCATCTCCTGCTCAGCCAGCACCCACGGACTCAGCAGATGTGATAACATTTTCAATTACAACAGGGTCGGATGTCTCCTGGTTGGTAGTGTGCTCTGGCTGGGAAGCCCGACCATTGGGGCCTCGCCCTCCCCTCCACTCAGGGCACCCGACCAAGTGGCAGAATGGGCAGCGTCCCCAAGCTCCGCCACCACAAGCAGGGTTCCATTTACCCCTCCAAGAGGGGCCTCACGTTCAGGGGCCTACCCCACACCTCCAACCTGAGGGGTAGGGAGATCCTGCCAAGACTTTGCAGCTTTGATGTTGGTGGTTGCAGTGGGTATCTGGCGACCAAGAAGAGGAGACAGCTCCCCTCCAATAGATGGGCCCTGCACCTCAGGGCCCTTTGTTCCCTCTGAGGAGGGATGTCTTCTCCACTGTTTCCCAGTTGGGTGCAGAGGCTCAGAGTCCTCCATGTCATCAGAGGCTTCCAACTCCACACCCTCCTAGGTTTTAGTCACCCTGGGCGTGAGCTCAGCCCTGGGGCAAGTGGGCACCCCGAGATCGAGACTTGGGCTGAGCTCAGGCTCGGGTTCTGTCACTGTGTCCAGGGAACGCGCCTCTTGACTTTAATTTTTCCTCTGCACCTTCCTTCCACCCGAATGGGCTCTCCCCTCCCTGCTGGAGGCCGTGATAATCACAGACTCCAGGACTGCCCGAGCGGTGTCTGCAGGGGATTTAGGGGGAGTGGGAGTACGTGCAGTGGCACCACACCGGGCCGCCCAGGTGGTGTTGGCGGGTTGGAGATTGGGGCAGTTCTCTTGAACATGCCCCACCCCCTTGCAGGCATGGCACCGCGCCTCGTCCAAGGTCCAGTCGACGTGGTAGGTCGTCCCCGGAACTCCTCACTGAAGTAGTCCTCCAAGAACTCCTCCCGCTCCATCTGCACAAACAGCTGGCGATGGAAGGAGTAGACATGTCGGTGGCTGTACTCCCGAAGGCCCAGCGGGATTGGGGTTGTCTCCGACCTTATTTCACCCAGATGGTGCAAATGGGATGAAAGGGCATGACGTTTGATAGCATTATCCGCTGCTCAGTGGCTCCCAGAGGGTCCACCGGCAGGAAAGTCCCCCCCCCCCCCACCCCCCCACCCCACATTGATCCTTTACTCAGGGCCAGGGACACAGACCACTTTGTCTTCAAAAATAAGCCTTCCCGTACATCTTTGAGGCTGTAAGAATGGCCGAGGGGCTGACAACCTCGGCTATTGCCTTTACGCAGGTGTCAATAGATATGTTGGAGTGGGAAGAGCTCTTCACCCCCTGGCTGGATGTAATCAATTTAATGGGTGACGGGGCCGCGTGGGCAGCCACGGAGGCTGCAGCTGCATCGGTCGTAACAAACAAACAACAGCTTGGGGGAGAGGCTGAGGGAATAGAGAAAAGAGAAAGACAGGCTGCAAGGGATGACTTGCTTTCTGGAGGTGATGCACACAGCACACTTAAAACAGTCTTTGCCAGCACACTTTGTCTGCCGGTCTTCTGGCTGGGAGAGGCGTCTTCACCTGGGTCAGCTGAAGCTGCCAAGCTGGGCAATTGGGGGTGGGGAGGGAGCTTCCCTGTGTGCTTGTTGCAGCAGCACACATTGCTGCTGATTTGGCAGCCCCACCCCTTGTTGCAGCCACTTGTTCCTTCCCCAACAGTCCAAAGCAAAGCAAATTACTGGTGTTCATCACCCACCTCCAGACAATGCCTTGTTTCCAACAAAATGTCTGTTTCTTTTCTGCAATGGTGATTGTTGTTGAAGCTTTCCGCTGCTCTCCACCTCAGCAACCTTAACTGCCACAAGCACTCTCAGCTGTAAATCGTTGTTGCAATCAGCAGTCAACACTCCAATTCGACAGCAGCCAGCCCCGTTTTTTTTTGAAGAATACAAAGGTTTGCAAATGCAAAACTGGGTTTTATTGTGTAGAATTTAGGCAGTGGGTGAGTTTCATACCAGCTCTTTGAAGGGTTTGTGTGCTATATAAGAACACATGAATAAATCATCAATTCCATAGGAATTTCAGTGACTCTGCATCTGACTAATGATCATGGGAAGCCCCGTGTGATACCTGTCCTGGGAGTGTTTGATGGGGCAGTGCAGAGGAAGCTTTACACTGTATCTAATCCCCGTGCTATTCCTGTCCTGGGAGTGTTTGTTTGGGACAGTGTAGAGGCAGCATTACTCTCTATCTAACTGCGTGCTGTACCTGCCCGATGAGTGTTTGCCAGGGCACTGCAGAGTGAGCTTTAACCTGTATGTAACCTGCAAAGATGGTTACAGACTGGATCGTTACCCAAATACAAGTCGGACAAAAAGTATTGTGAATCGAGTGAGATTTATTAAGTAATAATGCAAAACTTAACAAAGGTGGTGATTAATTAAAAAATCTATAGTTATTTCTTCCTGAGTCATTGTCGCACAGTGGATGTCTTTTTCGGCCTTTTGTTTCTTGTTTCTTGTGTGACTCTTCAACCTGTGCTCCTGATGTCTTCCATTATCCTTCATACATCCTTGTCTTCGACTCCCTTTAATATTGTATTCGGTCATGTTCCAACATCGCCCTGTCTCTTCTTTGATTAGTTTAAACAGCCATGAGATTAGTCAGGTATGACCTCACCTCCTCTACATTGTCTCATTCTTGATTAGTTTAAATAATTGTTATTTCAAGCCCACGTCTGTTTACTCAGTGTATTACATTCTCTTTTGCGTGCCGAATACCATGAACACGTAATGCTGACATGATGTAAGCATGGCTAACATTGATGCATTGCGATTTATCCTTCGCATAAACGGCATCATTGAAAGCATAAAACGATCATTAAAAAAGCAGTAACACTGCAGTACCAACCTCGCAGGCGATGTTCATCAGCATTGATACTTATCAGAAGCTGTGAATCTATGATAGAATAATTGGTGGTCGACATATATCAATCACCACTTAATTAACGATAGACATGGTTCCTGGGGTTGCATTTCTATTCCATTGGGAAAAAGCAAGCGTTGCCTTAAATTCTCAATGATTTTTCACATACAGCAGATGGATGTGAACAAAACAATCAACACAAATAGCTGAACTACTTCCAGTCCATGTGAAATTATCCTAACCCAAGGAAAGATCTCTCTACTCAGTCGAATGTCCCGCCAATGACTATCATCTCCTGCATCTGGAATTTCTTCCTGAACCTTCGCATTCTGCTGCTGAAGGACATTAAAGTGTCGAGAGCAGGCATTGATTCTTGGTAGGAGTTCTGTCAGGTGTTCAAGCAATGGAGGGTTGTCACAAGCAAATATGGTCATTTATTGAGGGAATTTCTCCTTCAAATCATCCATAACAGTGATGTTTAATCATTGATGGTTGTAGATGTTCAGCAAGATTCGTGCATCTATCCTCATGGGTAACGTGTGTAAAACAGAGGGCTAATCTTAAGTGAACAGGTTAGAATTCTGTAACTATATTATCACGGGATGTTAGTGCTACAATATTCCAGCTGTACGCTGAGCGAACAGGAAACTCTTCTCCTCTAGTTTCCACCATGTTGCAGATAGGTATCTTCCGGTCCCAAGAGAATCCACACAATGGGGAAGCATGCTTGGTTATATCACATGGGAAAAGAAAGGCGTCGCTTCTCTGGGCACATCTAGTTAGACCTGAGGTTACACAAGTGATCCCATCAATCTCGCCCACATGTGTCGTCGGTTGGCTGTACTGCAGCATATGAGCTTGACTCGTTTTTTCCCATATTCTCAATTCCAAAGACAGGGTTGGGATTCTCCTTGTCTTTCAGAATAAGATAGTTCCGCACTAGTCCAATTTCATTCGTGTCATTATTTCCCAGTTGCCACTCGTGTCTTACTGGATTTACCTGTAGTAGGCTATACATCTTACAAACATTGTTGCAGAGCTGGTAGATAGACATGGCCCGAAGGTGTCTGTCACCGAAGAGGGTTGCTTCCCTCTGTGATCTACTGAAGGTTTTTCCTGGCCTGTTCTAACAACCAAGAACCATACATTCTCATGGGCAACATTCTCTGCTGTCTCCGCTGAAGGATTGTAATCTTATTTTACGATCTCGTTCATCTGGTGGGCATGTTTCTCTGATTCTCCTGCAGACGCATTGTCATAACTTGATCTTTCATATGCCGTCCGTGCTCGATATCGTTCATTTTATTTATGTCTCTCTTAATCATTTCCTGACAGTCTTTGTGGACTGGTCTAAGCAGGAGAGGTCTGGACTATGCATGAGCTAGGTTCCTGTACTAAAGATAGTTGCTGCATCGTTAATTAGCCTTCTTTGTACCCGTCTACGCTGCCTGAGGTTCTGAATGGCGTCCTGGCACCTTATACTATTGAGTAAATTTATCCTCGTCTGGTGTTGTGCTAGTTCTTTCCCAGAATTCATGAAGACTTGATGCAACATTCTGCTCTGCAAGGCTCGGGTCTTATGCTTGCGCCAGGTTGGCAGTCCCAACTTTGTCAGATTCATGACAAAAGATATGACTTCATGATGGATGCCATGGTACAGTATCATGCGAGGAGGGATGAGAACCAGGCCATTGCCTGGTCCTTTGCTATGGCCAGGTCAATTTACGCTTCTCATTACCTTTTCAGATTTGTTAAACGGGAGTGCTCTCTTTTCTTTCAGTTTCAGGGTGACATTGGCAATGTTTTGTCCCTCTCCTAGGACACATGCCCAGCTGGTCCATTGTCTAACCCTGACCTTTTCTGGCTTATCGGAATGTGGTGTGGTAAATCTGAAACAATGATTAGTGACCTGGTTTCCGTTTTCCGTTAGTGTGAGAACATCAGGGCCCATTTTACGGACCTTGTTCCTTTTTGCCTTTCTTCTTACCCCAGAGCCCTCATCACCAATGCCAGAATAGTATTCCTTCCACCATCCGGCCTACCATAACCAGACTTTTATTCTTTCATTGTGCTGTGTAGTATGCGAGTCCCATGGATATCTGACTGTTCTCATATATCCCGCTCTGATTTCTGTCTCATAAACCAAACCATCTAACCAAAAGATAAAAGCAAAATATTGCTAATGCCAGGGATCTGAAATAAAAACAAAAAATGTTGGAATTACTCAGCAGGTCTGGCAGCCTCGGTGGAGAGTTCTGATGAAAAGTCACTGACCTGAAATGTTAATTCTCCAACTCTCTCCACAGATGCTGCCAGACCTTCTGAGTACTTCCACCATTTTTTGTTATTTTATTTCAAATCAGTATAAGGTCTATTCCCTTTGTACAAGTTGCACGTTTAGCATTTCCCTTTCATTATTTACCAGACCTGTCGTCTACCCAACATAGTGCAATGGAATCTGCAACACACTGCCTGAAGGGGTGGTGAAGGCAGAAACCTCACAACATTTAAGAAGTATTTAGATGAGGACTTGGAACGCTATAGCATACAAGGCTACGGGCCAAGTGCTGGAAAATAGGATTGGAATAGATAGGTGCTTGATGGCCGGCACAGACACGCTGGGCCGAAGGGCCTTTTTCTATGCTTATAAAGCTATGACTAATTAATACTACAACTACATTTAATTTCAAATGTGAATTTCCAAAATTCCATTTTTCCCTGTATTGCTGGGTATCATCTATGGGTCTGTGGTGTATGTTGGTGCTGTAGTTACAAGATGCTCATTACTTTCAACGTGGACAGCTGCCAGAGTCATGTGGAACATTAGGATTTGCACTCCTGCCCACAATCATCACCGACCTGCAAGACAAGATTTTTTTCCTTTTTTTTTGCGAGGAGCAGCTTTGACAGAACGAGGTGCGGAGCGAACTTACAGCTGAGCGGTCAATTTCAGTCTTTGACAGAACGAGGTGCGGAGCAAACTGACAGCTGAGCGGTCAATTTCAGTTAGATTTGTTGGGAATCTAGAATAGTGGGAATGGAGGTAAAGGCAGTTGTATGTTCCTCCTGCAGAATGTGGGAGGTAGGGGTCGCCAAGAGTGTCCCTGCTGACTGCATCTGCGGGAAGTGCACCCAACTCCAGCTCCTTGCAGACCGCGTTAGGGAACTGGAGCTGGAGCTGGATGAACTTCGGATCATTCGGGAGGCGGAGGGGATTATTGACAGGAGCTATAGGGAGGCAGTCACACCTCAGGTAAAAGAAGTAGGTAGATGGTTTACCGTCAGGGGAAGGAAAGGGAACCAGCAGGCAGTGCAGGGATCCCCTGTGGCCGTTTCCCTCAACAACAGGTATACCGTTTTGGATACTGTTGGGGGGGACGACTTACCAGGGGTAAGCAATGGGGTGCAGGTCTCTGGCACAGAGTCTGTCTCTGTTGCTCAGAAGGGAAAGGGGAAGAGGAGCAGAGCATTAGTCATTGGGAACTCCATAGTTAGGGGAACAGATAGGAGGTTCTGTGGGAACGAGAGAGACTCACGGTTGGTGTGTTGCCTCCCAGGTGCCAGGGTACGTGATGTCTCTGATCGTGTTTTTGGGATCCTTAAAAGGAGGGGGAGCACCCCCAAGTCGTGGTCCACATAGGCACCAACGACATAGGTAGGAAGAGAGATGGGGATTTAAGACAGAAATTCAGGGAGCTAGGGTGGAAGCTCAGAACGAGAACAAACAGAGTTGTTATCTCTGGGTTGTTGCCCGTGCCACGTGATAGCGAAGCGAGGAATAGGGAGAGAGAGGAGTTGAACACGTGGCTGCAGGGCTGGTGTAGGAGGGAGGGTTTTGGTTACCTGGATAACTGGGGCTCTTTCTGGGGTAGGTGGGACCTGTACAAACAGGATTGTCTTCACCTGAACCAGAAGGGTACCAATATCCTGGGGGGGGGGGGGGGGGGGGAGAGATTTGTTAGTGCTCTTCGGGGGGGTTTATACTAAATCAGCAGGGGAATGGGAACCTAAATTGTAGTTCCAGTGTACAGGCTATTGAGAGTAGTGAGGTAGGGGATAAGGTTACAGGAACGCAAGAGGGCACTGGCAAGCAAGAACTTGGTTTAAAGTGTGTCTACTTCAACGCCAGGAGCATCCAGAATAAGGTGGGTGAGCTTGCAGCATGGGTTGGTACCTGGGATCCTGATGTTGTGGCCATTTCAGAGACATGGGTAGAGCAGGGGCAGGAATGGATGTTGCAGGTCCGGGATTTAGATGTTTCAGTAAGAACAGAGAAGAGGGTAAAAGAGGGGGGGGGGGGTGGCATTGTTAATCAAGGAAAGTATTACAGCGGCAGAAAGGACGTTTGAGGACTCGACTACTGAGGTAGTATGGGCCGAGGTTAGAAACAGGAGAGGAGAGGTCACCCTGTTGGGAGTTTTCTATAGACCTCCGAATAGTTCCAGAGATGTAGAGGAAAGGATAGCGAAGATGATTCTCGACAGGAGCGAGAGTAACAGGGTAGTTGTTATGGGGGACTTTAACTTTCCAAATATTGACTGGAAATACTATAGTTCGAGTACTTTAGATGGGTCTGTTTTTGTCCAGTGTGTGCAGGAGGGTTTTCTGACACAGTATGTGGACAGGCCAATCAGGGGCGATGCCACATTGGATTTGGTACTGGGTAATGAACCCGGCCAGGTGTTAGATTTAGATGTAGGTGAGCACTTTGGCGATCGTGATCACAATTCGGTTAGGTTTACCTTAGCGATGGGCAGGGACAGGTATATACCGTAGGGCAAGAATTATAGCTGGGGGAAAGGAAATTAAGACGCGATTAGGCAAGATTTAGGATGTGTAGGATGGGGAAGGAAACTGCAGGGGATGGGCACAAACGAAATGTGGAGCTCATTCAAGGAGCAGCTAATGCGTGTCCTTGATAAGTATGTACCTGTCAGGCAGGGAGGAAGTTGTCGAGCGAGGGAGCCGTGGATTACTCAAGAAGTTGAAGCGCTTGTCAAGAGGAAGAGGGCGGCTTATGTTCGGATGAGACGTGAAGGCTCAGTTCGGGTGCTTGAGAGTTACAAGCTAGCCAGGAAGGATCTAAAGGGAGGGCTAAGAAGAGCAAGGAGAGGACACGAGAAGTCATTGGCGGATAGGATCAAAGAAAGCCCTAAGGCTTTCTGCAGGTATATCAGGAATAAAAGAATGATAAGAGATCGAACGGGGCCAATCAAGGATAGTAGTGGGAAGTTGTGTGCGGAATCAGAGGAGATAGGGGAAGCGTTAAATGAATATTTTTCGTCAGTATTTGCAGTAGAGAAAGAAAATGTTGCCGAGGAGATTACTGAGATACAGCCTACTAGGCTAGATGGGATTGAGATTCACAAGGAGGAGGTGTTAGCAATTTTGGAAAGAGTGAAAATAGATAAGTCCCCTGGGCCAGATGGAATTTATCCTAGGATTCTCTGGGAATCCAGGGAGGAGATTGCAGAGCCGTTGTTGTTGATCTTTATGTAGTCATTGTCGACAGGAGTAGTGCCGGAAGACTGGAGGATAGCAAACATTGTCCCCTTGTTCAAGAAGGGGAGCAGAGACAGCCCTGGTAATTATAGACCTGTGAGCATTACTTCGGTTGTGGGTAAAATGTTGGAAAAGGTTATTAGAGATAGGATTTATAATCATCTTGAAAAGAATAAGTTCATTTGCGATAGTCAGCACGGTTTTGTGAAAGATAGGTTGTGCCTCACAAACCTTATTGAGTTTTTCGAGAAGGTGACCAAACAGGTGGATGAGGGTAAAGCCGTGGATGTGGTGTATATGGATTTCAGTAAGGCGTTTGATAAGGTTCCCCACGGTAGGCTATTGCAGAAAATACGGAAGTATGGGGTTGAAGGTGATTTAGAGCTTTGGATCAGAAATTGGCTAGCTGAAAGAAGACAGAGGGTGGTGGTTGATGGCAAATGTTCATCCTGGAGTTTAGTTACTAGTGGTGTACCGCAAGGTTCTGTTTTGGGGCCACTGCTGTTTGTCATTTTTATAAATGACCTGGAAGAGGGTGTAGAAGGGTGGGTTAGTAAATTTGCGGATGACACGAAGGTCGGTGGAGTTGTGGACAGTGTCGAAGGGTGTTGCAGGGTACAGAGGGACATAGATAGGCTGCAGAGCTGGGCTGAGAGATGGCAAATGGAGTTTAATGCGGAGAAGTGTGAGGTGATTCACTTTGGAAGGAGTAACAGCAATGCAGAGTACTGGGCTAATGGGAAGATTCTTGGTAGTGTAGATGAGCAGAGAGATCTTGGTGTCCAGGTACATAAATCCCTGAAAGTTGCTACCCAGGTTAATAGGGCTGTGAAGAAGGCATATGGTGTGTTAGCTTTTATTAGTAGGGGGATCGAGTTTAGGAGCCACGAGGTCATGATGCAGCTGTACAAAACTCTGGTGAGGCCGCACCTTGAGTATTGCGTGCAGTTCTGGTCACCGCATTATGGGAAGGATGTGGAGGCTTTGGAAAGGGTGCAGAGGAGATTTACTAGGATGTTGCCTGGTATGGAGGGAAGGTCTTACGAGGAAAGGCTGAGGGACTTGGGGTTGTTTTCGTTCGAGAGAAGGAGGAGGAGAGGTGACTTATAAAGACATGCAAGATAATCAGAGGGTTAGATAGGGTGGATAGTGAGAGTCTTTTTCCTCGGATGATGATGGCAAACACGAGGGGACATAGCTTTAAGTTGAGGGGTGATAGATATAGGACAGATGTCAGAGGTAGTTTCTTTACGCAGAGAGTAGTAGGGGCGTGGAACACCCTGCCTGCAACCGTAGTAGACTCGCCAACTTTAAGGGCATTTAAGTGGTCATTGGATAGACATATGGATGAAAATGGAATAGTGTAGGTCAGATGGTTTCACAGGTCGGCGCAACATCGAGGGCCGAAGGGCCTGTACTGCTCTGTAATGTTCTAATTCTAATTCTAATTATTTACTCTTTTACAGCTTTTAAGTGGTTGTTGTGATACCATTGTGTCTGATTTCGGTCACTCCTTTTTTTTCAATGGGAATTGAATCAAGCAGAACCCCCCAATTCAGTTTTCCTCCTACATAGAATGGACTTCTCCACTTGGGGTCGTATGAGTGTTTTTTTGAAGACAATTCATCACCGTCAACCTATCTCCCACTTGGTATTCCAAAGGCCAAACCCGTTTGCAAATTGTTTCTTAATATGTTTCGGTGAGACTCCCAAATTCGTTGCAATAAATTTGTTTAGAGTATCATGTACTGTTCCTTTGGCTCCAATAATCTCGCATTGCAGGACTGGGGTGGTCCCCAGTCGGGTTAAATTGCTCGGGATTCTCATTAATCCGCCGGACATAGCCTCATGAGGGCATAACCCATACTTTTTTTGTGGCATACAATGAATTGCCATCAAGTATACAGGCAAAAGCAACAGTCGCAACGTGGGCACGAAGTTGGTTGCATGATAGCAAACAGAGACTCGTGGTTAATGGATGTTTAGAGGGTCATGTTTAATGTTTTTTTTCGGCCTGGAGGTAGAATTGCTGTGGAGATGACCAGGGATCAGTGTTGGGATCCCTGCTCTTCCTGATAGATATTAGTGACTTAGACCTGGCTGTACAGGCTACAGTTTCAAAATTTGCGGAAGATAGAAAATTTGGAATCATTGTGAACAGCGAGAAGGATAGCGTAGAACGTCAAACGGACATAGACAAGTTCTTGGAATGGGCAGGCAGGTGGCAGATGAAGTTCAATGCAGAGAAGTGAGAAATTATGAACTTTGGTAGGAAGAACACGGAGAGATAATATAACGTAAATGGTACAATTCTAAATGGAGTGCAGGAGTAGAGGGGCATGGGTGCATATGAGCATAAGTCATTGAAGGTGAGAAAATAAGTTGAGCGAGCGTTGAATAAAGAATATGGTATTCTGGGGTTTACTAACAGAGGCATCGACTACAAGAACAAAAAGTTTATGATTAAGGAAAATCCCAAGTCTTTTCATACATGTATAAAGAGCAAGAGGGTGGCAGGGAAAAGATTGGCCCACTCAAGGACAGAGAACGGAATCGATGTGTGGAAGGAGGCAGAGGAAATGGGTGAGGTACTAAATGAGTACTTTCCATCATTATTCACCAAGGAGAAGGTCTTGGTGGATGATGAGCGTAGGGAAGGGAGTGTAGATAGTCTCAGTCATCTTCTTATCAAAAAGGAGGATGTGTTGGGTGTCTTGCAAAGCATTCGGTAGATAAGTCCCCAAGGCCTGATGGGATCTACCCCAGAATACTGAGGGAGGCAAGGGAAGAAATTGCTGGGGCCTAGACAGAAATCTTTGCATCCTCATTGGCTACAGGTGAGGTCCCAGAGGACTGGAGAATAGCCAATATTGTTCCTTTTTTCAAGAAGGGTAGCATTTATAATCCAGGAAATTATAGGTCGGTGAGCCTTACATCAGTGGTAGGGAAATTATTAGACAGGATTCTTCGGGACAGGATTTACTCCCATTTGGAAACAAGTGGACTTATTAGCGAGAGGCAGCATGGTTTTGTGAAGGGGAGGTCGTGTCTCACGAATTTGATTGAGTTTTTTGAGGAAGTGACGAAGATGATTGATGAAGGAAGGGCAGTGGATGTTATCTATATGGACTTTAGTAAAGGCTTTGAAAAGCTCCATCATGTCAGATTTATACAAAAGGTGAAGTCACATGGTATCAGATGGGAGCTGGCAAGATGGATGAATGGTCACTGACCCGAAACGTTAACTCTGCTTCTCTTTCCACAGATGCTGCCAGACCTGCTGAGTGAATCCAGCATTTCTTGCTTTTGTTACAGAACTGGCTCGGTCATAGAAGACAGAGGGTATCAGTGGAACGGTGTTTTTCCGAATGGAGAGGTGTGACTAGTGGTGTTCCGCAGGGATCAGTGCTGGGACCTTTGCTGTTTATAGTTATATATAAATGATTTGGAGGAAAATGTAGCTGGTCTGATTAGTAAGTTTGCGGATGACACAAAGGTTGTTGGAGTTGCGGACAGTGATGAGGATTGTCAGAGGATACAGCAGGATATAGATCGGTTGGGGACTTGGGTGGAGAAATGGCAGATGGAGTTTAATTCGGACAAATGTGAGGTAATGCATTTTGGAAGGTCTAATGCAGGTGGGAGGTAGACAGTAAATGGCAGAACCCTTAGGAGTACTGACAGGCAGAGAGATCTGGGCGTACAGGTCCACAGGTCACTGAAAGTGGCAGTGCAGGTGAATTATGTAGTCAAGAAGGCATATGGCACGCTTGCCTTCATCGGTCGGGGCATAGAGTATAAAAATAGGCAAGTCATGTTGCAGCTGGACAGAACCTTAGTCAGGCCATACTTAGAATATTGTGTGCAATTCTGGTCGCCACACTTCCAGAAGGACGTGGATGCTCTGGAGAGGGGACAGAGGAGGTTTACCAGGATGTTGCCTGGTCTGAAGGACATTAGCTATGAGGAGAGGTTGGAAAGACTCAGATTGTTATCACTGGAACGACGGAGGTGGAGGGGCGACATGATAGAGGTTTACAAAGTTATGGGCGGCATGGACAGAGTGGATAGTCAGAAGCTTTTTCCCAGGGTGGAAGAGTCAGTTACTAGGGGACATAGGTTTAAGGTGAGAGGGGCAAAGTTTAGAGGGGATGTGTGAGGCAAGTTTTGTTACACAGAGGGTGGTGAGTGCCTGGAACTTGCTGCCAGGGGAGGTGGTGGAAGCAGGTACGATAGCGACGTTTATGAGAGATCTTGACAAATATATGAATAGGAAGTGAATAGAGGGATATGGGCCCTGGAAGTGCAGAAGGTGTTAGTTTAGGCAGGCATCAAGATCAGCGTAGGCTTGGAGGGCCCAATGGCCTGTTCCTGTGCTGTACTGTTCCTTGTTCTGTGTTCTTTATTGCTTTCTGTTGGCCCCCAGGTAGCAAAGATAGAAATACTGGTCGCCCATGAGAATCACGGCTGAACCCCACTTCTGATCAGGAGGGGGCCTGACACCTTAAGGTGGACCCCACCATGGAGCCCCTGATGTAGCCTGTCAGTTGCGTGAACATCTGCCACTGGTTGTCCCGTCTGATGAATGGAAATAAAGGAATGCATGACAGTGGACGACCGAAGCAGACTTCAGTCTGTTCCGATAAGTTTTGTGTCATGGGGTGTGTGCTCCACGACTTCAGCCTCGATTTGGGGCTCCGGCAGTTTGTTGGCCCTGTGGATGCCTTGGCTGTCTGTATTCTTTTTGCGGTATGGCCGTTTTCTCTGCAATTGTGATCGAATCCTGTAAATTGAGAGGGGGAGGGCGTTGCTTAAGGAAAAGTACTTGCACCTTCAACAGCATTGACTGTTTTTTTAGATTGGACCTGTTGTTTACCAAATGTCCAAGCTTGCACTGTTGAGTAGACAAATTCAGTCCAGCCTATCCCATGACAGAGAGAGAGGACATATCGTTTGGCAGACAAAATACTGATTAAGAATTATTTTTGTTTTAAAGTGAACCTCATCTCTACCATTGTCATCCACAACATTGGGTCTACCCGGCAATATTTTGTGCAATGTGTAAAGCTTTTGACTATATTAGGTCAGTGACTCTGTTACGCCCTGAACTGTCTGTTGTAATTTCTTAACCATTTCTATAGAATCAATGTACAATTGCTCCTGCAAATTTTGATCATATTAGCTGTGGCAGTGTGTCTGTCATGTACAGTAAAGGGAAGATCACTTTTGATCTTTGAGTCAAGGGCAGCAAGAAGGACACGCTGCACAGCTGCTTCCTCAAATTTAGTGTGACATGGTCTCCAATATTCGTAATGCATCGTGAAGTCAATGGGATAGTCATGAGGCTGAAAAGGTCCTAATGCGTTAACACAGGCCCGGAGTTTGACAGGGGCAAGACAATTGTCTGCATTGAGATTGTGTCATATTCCCTTGGCGATCTATGAATCGGGACTCGATCACAACATTATCATAAAAGCAAAATACTGCAGATGCTGGAAATCTGAAATAATAACAGAAAATGCTGGAAATACTCAGCAGGTCTGGCAGCATCTGTAGAGAAATAAGCAGAGCAAAAGTTTCAGGTCGGTGACCTTTCATCTGATGAGAGCAGAGCCGAAAGCTTGTGGTCAGTTTAAAAGGCCTTGAAGTTCCTAAATGTAAAGTTGATAATCACTCTGATCCGCCTCACGATGAGGCGGTGCATTGCTTCCCGCACGGCGCTTCTGTTATCATCCAATAGCTGATTTAGTATGGAACTCTGTTGTTTAACCGATCAGAGTTGGCGACTTGTCTTGTCCAGAGATTGAAGTTCACTTCCAGCCTGGACCCGCTGTTACATATTGTTGATGAATGTTGGTGTATTTTGAGCTTCCAGTTCCTGAACGTGTTTAGTTCAAATTTAGATTTCCTCATCTTTTTGTTTAATTATTTCAATTAAGTATTGATTTTTCTCGTTTACAATTTCATCATTCTTCTGCAGTGCAAGAACAGCAGCATAACTCAATAAATTGATAGCTAACTAAGTAAATAATCAGCTATCAAGTTCTTCTGATCAGCGCATTTCTGAATAAATGCGGGAACGTCCTCAAACGGGACCCGGCCATTTGAGCCAAGCATTGTGACGGCAGGAAGTATACTTCCTCTGTCGCACAAGTCATTTCCATTTTTTCGTGAAACAACCAAAGTACTGTTTTTTCCTGATTTCTAACTTCTTACAGTAACAATATGAAGGCTCCTACATGTGAACCACAGGCTGGCTGATCAAAGATCGATGCCACACTTTACTGGCTTTCCCGCCCCCGGTACACAGGTTGAACAGGCAAATCGACCCAAGTTCTCCAAAAAATTCAAAGCCTGTTGTCTGTTCTACTCCAGTCATTGCCCCATTTGGGTGCCAATTTGTAAAGATGCTTACAGACTGGACAGTGACCCAAACACAGGTAAGACAACAAACACGATGGATCAGGTAATAATTCAGTATTTAACAGCGGCGGAGATGAACAATAATCTTCGGTTCTGGCTTCCCGAGTTGTTGTCGTGCAGGTGATGTATATATTGTCCCCGTGTTCTTGCTTCTTCTCTGTTTCTTCAAATTATGCTCCCAATGTCTCTCAGCGTCCTCCTTTTATCCAGCTTTTCGAGTCTTTTTCATATCGTATTTGGTCATGTTTCAACATTACCTTGTCTCTTCTTTGATTAGTTTAAGCAATCATTAGATTGGCCAGGTGTGACCTCACCTACCACATGTTGTCTCATTCTTGATCAGTTTTACAATTGCTATTTCAAAGCCAACTTCTGATTACTTTGCGAATTCCAATCCTCTTCGCGTGCTGAATACCATGAATATTTACTTTTCATATGATTTGAGGCACGTTACCGGTGGTACTTTGCAATCTAGCCTTAGCGGAAAAGATCACCATAATCATAAAACAAAATCATAACGAAAAAAAAACTAGCAAAACCCACAGAGGGATCCTGCACAGCGGATATCTGAGATCACTTATCAACCACTCCTTCCCCCTCCGATCAGGAGCAGAGGGATCCTACACTGGGGGTATATGTGATCACTTGTAAAGCACCGCTTCTCCCTTTAATCAGGGGCAGAGGGATTGTTGCAAAAGACACTTTAGGGATGAGTGGCCATAACATAATAGAATTTTACATTATGTTTGAAAGTGAGGTCGTTCAATCGAAAGACAGAGTGTTAAATTTAAACAGAAGAAATTATGAAGGCATGAGAGGCAAATTAGCTGAGGTAGACTGGGAAAATGTATTGAAAGGTACAACAGCACATAGGTAATGGCTATTATTTAAGGAAGCATCACATCGTTCACAGCAACTATAAATTACTTCAAGGCAGAGAAACATAAAATTAAAATTAAAGGCAGTCAACCGTGGATAACAAAGAATTTTATAAGATTAAAAGAAAACGGTCTATGAAGTTGCCAGGAATAGTAGGAAACTTGTAGACTGGGAGGATTTTAGAATCAAATGTGGATATAAGCTAGAAAAAATAACATAACACCGACTGTATAAGCTTCTATTGGTACGCAAAAAGGAAACATTTGGCTCAGACAAACGTGGATTCATTGCAGGCAGAGTCTGGAGAATTTATAGTAGTGAATCGAGAAATGACAGGGAAGCTAAATGATTACGTTGTCTCCGTTTTCACTGAGGAAGATACAGCAAATCTCCCAGAATTCGAGATCCAAGGGATTTGGGGAATGAAGAATTGAGAAAATTAGTATTAGTAAGAAGGTTGTAATGGAGAAATTAATGGGCTGGAGGTTAATAATTCCCCAGGGCCTGATATTCTACATCGCAGAGTGTTGAAATAGGTAGCGATGGAGACAGTGGGTGCATCGATGATCATCTTCCAGAATTCTATCGACTGTGGGACGGTTCCTGCAGATTGGAAGGTCGCAAATGTGACCCCACTATTTGGGCATAGTCAAATGGATTTATGAATGTGAAATCATGTTTCACGAAACTGTTGGAGCTTTTTGAGGATGTCACTACAGAATTGATAAAGGGGAGTCGGTGGACGCGGTATATTTGGATTTTCAGAATGCTTTTGATAAAGTCCCCCACAGGAGGTTGGCCTGCAAAATTCAAGTGCGTGGGATAGGAGATAATATACTAGCATGGATTAAGGATTGGGTAATAGGCAAAAAACAGAGAGCAGGAATAATCGGGTCATTCTTGTGTTGACAGGCTGTGATTAGTTGGGTACCGCAGGAATCAGAGTTCGGCGTCCAGCTGTTTGCAATATATTTCGATGATTTGGATGTGGGATCCAAATGTGGTATTCTCAAGTTCGCAGGTAAAGGTGGGAATGTGTGTTGTGAGAAAGATTCAAAGTGGCTCCAAAGGGACTTGGACAGACTTAGTGAGTGGGTAAGAACATGGCAGTGGAAATATAATGTGGAAAAATGTGAGGTTATCCACTTTGGTTGGTGGAATAGATGTGCAGAATATTTATTAAATGGTAAGAGATTAGAAAGTGTAGATGTACAAAGGGAGCCGGGTGAGTTGTTTAATAAGTCAGAATGGTAACATGCAGGTATGTTAGCCTTTATCACAAGAGGATTTGCGTGCCAGAGTAGTGAAGACTTGCTTTGATTGTTTCGATCCTTGGTGAGACCGCACCTGGAGTACTGTATGCAGTTCTGGTCACCTTACTTTCGGAAGCATATTATTGTCATAGAGGGAGTGCAATGAAGATTTACCAGACTTGTTCCCGGGATGGCTGGACTGTCCTATGAAGAGAGACTGGGGAAACTGGGCCTGTATTCTCTAGAGTTTTGTAGAATGACAGGTGATGTCAGTGAAGCCAGCAAAATAGTTAAAGGGAGGGAGAAGAGAGATACAATTAAATTGCTTTCCCTGGTGAGGGAGTCCAGAACCAGAATCACATAATTGTTACAGCACAGAAGGAGGCCATTCGGCCCATCGTGTTCGCACTGGCTCTCTGAAAGAGACATTTGCTCAGTCCCATTCCCCTGCTGTATGCCCAGCGGGCACAATAACAAAATAAGGGGGAAGCCACTGAGGATAGAGATGAGGAGAAATTCAGAAGGTTGTGCATTTTTGCAGTTCTCGACCCCAGAGGGCTGTGGAAGCTTAGTTCTTAAGTGTGATTTAGATTGTCACAGAATTGACACAGTGCAGAAGGAAGCCATTCGTGTCTGCACTGGCTCTCTGGAAGATAAATTCCCCCAAACCTATCCCCCCGCCTTCTTCCCATATCCATGCAGATGCTTCCTTTTCATGTAACTGTCTAGTTCACTTTTGAATGTTTCAGGTGAACCTGCCCCCCACCACACGCTCAGACAGTACATTCCATGTTTAAAGCAGAGTTTGATAGATTTCTAAATACCAATGAAATAAAGGGGTATGAGGATAGCGTGGGAAAAAGGCATTGAAGTGGATGATCAGCCATGATCGTATTGAATGGTGAAGCAAGCTCGATGGGTTGAATGGCCTCCTCCTGTTCCAATGTTTCTATGTTCCTATGTTCCTTTGTTCCTCTGCCTTTTATCACCTTTCAGTGAAAATGTTAATTGCTCAATATGAACATATTGCTCAAAGAAATTACCGGCTCTATAAAGTCTGTCCTTGGTTAAGTGATGTGCATGGCAACCATTTTAAAATGAGAGCTATCCACGTGGTTATTTTATGTGATATCTGTCTGTGGCAGTTATTTTAACTGACATGCAGTGCAACTATTTTAAGTGATTGCACACTGCGACCATGTTAAGTGATATGCACTGCGGACATTTTAAGTGATTATATATGGAAAACATTTTAAGTGTTCTGCACTGCGGTCATTGAAAGTGATTTGCAGTGCGACCATTTTAAGTGACAGGCAGTGTGATAATTTTTGGTGATATGCAGTGCAGCCATTTTAGTGATATGCAATGTGACCATTTTAAGTGATGTACTGCGCAGCCATTGTAACTGCATGGCATTGCGTCCAATTTAAGTGATATGCAGTGCGACAATATTAAGCAATATGCAGTGTGACCACGTTAATTGACATGCAATGGGATCATTTTAAGTGATATGTACCGTGACCATTTAAAGTGATATGCTGCACAAACATTTTATTTGATTTTCGGTGTGACAATTTTAAAGGATATGGAGTGCAATCGTTGTGAGTGATTTGTACTGGGGCGATTTTAAGTGAGATGCAGTGCGACCCTTTTGAATTATAAAAGCAAAATACTGCGGATGCTGGAAATCTGAAACAAAAACAAGAAATGCTGGATTCACTCAGCAGGCCTGGCAGCATCTGTGGAAAGAGAAGCCGAGTTAACGTTTCGGGTCAGTGACCCTTCTTCGGAAGGGTGTTCCGAAGAAGGGTCACTGACCCGAAATTTTAACTCTGCTTCTCTTTCCACAGATGCTGCCAGACCTGCTGAGTGAATCCAGCATTACTTGTTTTTGTTCCTTTTAAATTATATGCGCATTGGCTATTTTAAGTGATATACAGTGCTACAATGTTAAGTGATATTTCAAGTTTAATAAAGGTGTTTTATTTTTGAAGACTTCATAGTCAAACTGAAGAAACGTTGGACCAGTTTTTTTCAATCAAAAGGGAGCTGAAATAACTGGTTTGGCTACAATGTTTACTGGTTGTTACATGACTCAAGTTAAAAATAGAACAGAAACCCTTACAACACGGGAAGTTGTGGGCAGAGAAGTGACAGGCACCTCATATAGGACAAGCCTGGAGCAGCAGCGGGCGCCTGAAAGGACAGAAAAACTCACAACTTTTCGTTGTAGAGTCAGTGTGGTTTACCTTCTGGAATGAGAAAAGGTTAGCCTGTCGCTGAAGAAGTGTCAATGAAGGAGAGAAGATGTCAACCCTGCTTGTTTTCTCGCAACCCACTAAGAGACACGGAGAAGTCCACTGCGGCAATTCATGTCGTCTCCCATCTTTGAAAAATAGCCATCCGACCTCCTTCTCAATGCCACCTGAGAAGAACTGTTCTGAACGATCCCAGTGACTCATCTATGTGTACTCAGAAGTTAGTCTGTATGCCAGTATTCGAACACAATACAGCTATCTCATCGACTGTTTTCATCAGAAATGATCAAATATTCAATCCAAATGTTTTGTCTGTAACAGAGATATGAATGGCAAAAAAAAAAAACTTTTTTATTTTTGCAGTTAGCCAGTTTATGGACGTGTGTGCTTGCATGAGTGTGAGGGGCTAAGGTTAAAAAGAGGCTTTAAAATTTCAATCTGTGTGATTATGCTTTACATCATTACTGGTTAAGGCATATTTTTTAATAAACTGCTAATGTTGTTGAAAGTTAAAGAAAACTGACCAGAGTGTTCTATTCTGAGGAAAATAGAGGATAAGATTGACAAAGTGGGAACATTTAAAATATATGCTGTGACCTGTGGAGAAGTGGGACGAGAATAAACAGTTCGGTCCTCCCGCCTTTATTATAACACAGGTCAGAGGCTGATAATTCTGTGGCGAGTCACTCACCTCCTGTCACCCCAATGCCTGTCCACCATCTATAAGGCACAAGTCAGGAGTGTGATGGAATACTCTCCACTTGCCTGGATGGGTGCAGCTCCAACAGCACTCAAGAAGCTCGACACCATCCAGGACAAAGCAGCCCAATTAATTGGCACCCCATCGACAAACATTCACTCCCTCCACCACCGACGCACAGTGGCAGCAGTGTGTACCATCTACAAGATGCACTGCAGTAATTCACCAAGGCTCCATAGACAGCATCTTCCAAACCCGCAAGCACAACCATTTGGAAGGACAAGGACACAAGAAGCACGGACGCACTACAATCAGCAAGTTCCTCTCGAAGCCACTAAGCATCCTGACTTGGAACTATATCGCTGTTCCTTCACTGTCGTTGCGTCAAACCCTGGAATGCCCTTCAAAAGAATACTGTGTCTGGACCTGCCCCACATGGAATGCAGCTTCTAACAGCACTGTTATATTAGCAACACCACAAGGACTGCAGCCGTCATGTTGAAAGCTCACCCCCACCTTCACAAGAGCAATTAGGGATGGGCAGTAAATACCACCCTGCTCTGTCACCAAAGCGACAGGCCTCGTCCGTGGTCTGCCACCATAGCAACAGGACGCCCCATCGTACTGTCACCACAGTGACAGGCCCTGCTCCATGTACTGTCACCATAACGACAAGCCACCTCTCCTGGCTGCTGGAAATAGTTAGTTAGTGATTTAGTTTCTCTCATCAATGAATTAATTCAACAACTGGGTAAAGGGATATTTCAGCACATTCTTCAACTGCTCTCTGAACTGAGTCTGGGTCACGGCATAAATCGCAGTGTTGGTGCAGCAACTCAGGAGCTGCAGCATGAAGCCCAATTCCTGCAGAAAACGAGGTGGACTTGCAGACAAAGACACCGACGTCAAATTCCACACCCGTGTCCATATGGAAAGCACCATTAACGCTGTCCACAACAGAATGAAATTGGCCGAGATAACTAGTAGTAAAATAATGGACTTCCTTCGGCTCTCCATCTGTGCGTCTCGGCGAGTCTCCCCAGTGCTGTGAGCCCGGAGTCTGCTGCGTGCTCTGCTGCTCACTAAAATGTGTCTGACGGTGAGAGCATTGAGCAGCAGAATCACCACAAATGGGAGCCCCGGGGTTAGAATGTGATGGAGGAATTCGATTGTAACCCAGACACGAGATATCTGAACATCCCTTGTTACAGAACAAAACCAGGGGTGGTTCCCCAGCCAATACCGATCTGATAACATAAAATACCAGAAGATGTTCTTTAAACTGCTCAGCACAGTCACTGTTCCCAGAGCCACAGCAGCCGTTTTCTCGCTGCAATATTTACATTTCAGCTTCTGGCAACAAATAGCTACAAATCGATCAAAGGTGAAAGTGACGGTGAACCAGACAGAACAGTCTGTGGCTGTGTAAAGCAGGACGGCGTGGATATTACACACTGGGATGGACCGCAGGAACTGAAACTGTTCCCGATAAACAATAGGAATGTGTCTCAATATCAGGTCCAGGATAATGACCAATAGATCCGCCGCTGACATGGCCACCAGGTAGCGAGTGACACATTTGGAGAGACCGCACTTCCTCTGAGTCAGGATCCCAATCGTCAGCAAGTTAACTGTGAGGAAGGGAAATAAAGAGAGAAATTATACATCAGACTAGAGCAAAGTTACCAGTTTGATTGAGGACTTATTGAGATTTACAAATATGTCACTGCATCCAATGATCTGCTGAAATGATTGGACCTGAAATAACAAACGGGAAGGTCTGCAATACGATGGAAGACAGGAGAGATGAAATGACTAAAGGGTGATATTGAAATTATTAAACTCAATGTTAATCTTAATCCTCCCCTCCCTCATTTCCGTTTATGGTTTAAAAACTGTTCCACCTCTAATCTCTCCCAGGTCTGATCTGAAACATTAACTCTGTTTCTCTCTCCTCAGATGCTGCCTGACCTGCTGAATATGTCCAACATTTTCTGTTTTTATTACAGATTTTAAGCATCTGCAGCACTTTGCTCCTGTATTGAAAGTTAAATGTTGAACAGACTGAGAGATTCCCTCACCTCTGACAAGCAGCACAGAATTCAATTCAATTATTTTAAAACAATGATAGGGAATGAGGCCACAAAAAAAATCAATGAAACAAATAATCTCAATCGTCACTAAATTAACTATAAATAAGGGAAATTAACAGAAAATTATAGATCATGTTGGAAGTAAAATACAACAGGTTGAAGGAGTTTGGATTGACATTTATACATGTGTCACCATATTCGGTGTATATCTCATTATTGGACGAGTGACACGGATTTCAGCTGGAGATAGGCAGCTGAATTTAATACAGCCAGTGGGGGTCCTGACGGCGGGCCGAAAATATGAGGGGAACCATGTCTTGGCAATTCAGAACCAAGAAACAGCGCATTTCAGTGGCGTTGGGACAGTTAACTGCCTGGGCCATCATTCACATCCCTGCTGAACAATCAGATGGCCAGCAGCTCAGTAGCATTGGCAAAGCCACCGGGCGTAATGGAACTCGCAATACTACATCAGGCCTGGATGCAGCACCATCGCTGGAGCTCTAAAACCAATGTGAGTTTGGCAAGGACACCCAGGGCCAGTCAGCTAGTAGGGGCAACTACCGTTCATACAATAGGCTTGAGACCAGGACCATGACAAGAGACCTGGACCCCTGCTAAGTGTACCGAGGACACCGAGGTAATTGGGAGTAGGACCACTGTCAGTACTATACCAGACCTGGGACGAGGACAATTCCTGCAGAGCCTGGACCTCGGGCGTGTGAACGAGGCTGTTGGGGCCAGCGGTCGAGTTGCCACACTGTTAGTAATGCAGCAGGACCATTGCTGGACACCCTGGACCTCAGATAGGTGTTACGTGGTTGCTGGGGCCAATAAGTCAGTGGGGATCATTGAAGCTAATACACCATACCGGCAAGGAAGACCTTCGCTGGAGCCCGGGACACAAGTTAAGTGTATCGAAGACACTGTGCCACTCAGCCAGTGGTGTTCACCGCCAGTAATACATCAGGCCTGGGATCAGGACCATCACTGAGGTCCCCAACACAAATTAGGCGTGGCGGGGTTGCCGTGTAAAGTTAGAGAATGGGCGGCAGTGGCAGTCCTACACGAAGCCGGAGACAGGGATTATCACTCGAGCACTGGGCCCCAGTAAGTGCGCTGAGAACTCCGGGGCCAGTTGAACAGAGTTGGGGCCACTGCCAGTGATGCACAGCGCTGGGCCCAGGGCAATTGCTGGAGCCCCTCCAATCTCCAGGTAATTGTTTTGAGGTATCGAGATCCACTCAGGGAGTGGATGCTCCTGCTGGATCGACTGCAGTTCTGGGACCTGGAAGATCGCTGGAGTCCTGGACACCAAATAAGTGTGGGGCTGTATGGGGACCAGTCAGGGAGTGTGCGACACTGCTGGTACTACACCAGATCTGGGACCAGGCTCAATGCAGGTGCCCTAGACCTCAGATAAGTGTGGCACAACAGCCAGGGCCAGGTAGGTAGCGGATGCACTGCTCTCTCTGCACCAGGTCTGGATACACGCCCACTGCTGGAGAGTCTGTACATCAGGTAAGTGGTTTGGGGTCACTGGGATTGGTCAGGGGGCGGGTACCATTCCAATCATGGGCCTTGGACCATTGCTGGAGTCCCAGACTCCAGATAAGTGTAGGAGATTCACTTGGCCATTCAGAGCGTGCGACCAACTGCCAGTACTGTAACAGGCCTGGAACCACATGCATTGCTGGAGCCCAATGCGCAAAGTAAGCGTGATGAGGTTTTAGGACCAAGAGAAGGAGGATGAGAGGTCTCATGGCTTTTTCAGGAAAGCCGGCTTCCCGATAGTGTAGCTGGCTCTGCCAGGCCACCATGTCAATGGGGAGAGGTACAGGAAATGAAAGAACTCGCAGCCCTACAGTTGGGAGGTGAGCATGCCCAGTACAACATGATGGTGAATGAGACCTTCATTCAGAAACAGCCAGCCGTTCCCAAAGTTTTGGCCTCCATGGAGAACCAGCATGTGGCCGCTCGGAGACAAAGGGAAGTCACCGCTAGACACAGCTAATGTTTCTACACCCTCAAACCACCTCCCACCGCTAACCAACATCACACAATTAACATGTGTATAACGTGAGTAATGGCGTCACCAGGAACATGGTGGAACAGACCATCGGTGTGATGAAGCAATGCTTCCAATGCCTGAACCGCTCGAACACACTGGAACAGGTGACCAAGTTCATGGTGTTCTGCTGCACCCTTCATATCATCACCATCATGAGGACACAGGCATTGGCACCAGGAATCCGGAGGCCACCTCAGGAGAGGGAGGAGGCAGGGAGGATATTTCCTGGATCATTTAAACCTGGAGAGGCTGTCAGACAGTCCCTGCTAAGATTCCAGTTCCCATAGGACAACTTCCCTTTCCCACCATGGATCCCCCATTCTCTACCATTACACCCGTCTGAGACGCCCAATCACAGTTCCCCTTGGTCACTATCATGCAATAAAAAGCACCAATAAAAAACATTTCATTAACATCTTTATCCAACAACACTTCCAATTACAAAAACTTTTCACCCTTGTGTATTCCCTGAGTGCATGTCTTGCGGTTTCCCTCGACGTGCCCAGTGCTCCTGCACAGTGTTTCCCCAGTTACTGCTGCATGGAAGGCTGCTGACTTTCACTGGGGGGAAATGAAGATGGCCTTGCAGGAAGCCTCGAGCAGTTCTAGGCGTACAGGGATCGGATTCGAACAGAATCACCTCCACATAGGCAGCAGCAGCCTGGGCTGGCTGATGGGTAACAGAAAGGATACTGGTGGAGTGACAGTGAAGGGAGAACAAATACTGTCATCCTGAGAGAGGAGAGCAGGACCAGGCTCCACTGAGACACTGTCACTCCCACGGGGCGACACCTCAGCAATCCTAGTACTCTACTGGATCACAGAATGCTATACTGCTGTGAGAGCCTGCAAAGCCCTTTAAACACTGAGATCAACAGCCATGGTGGCAGCAGTCTGATCCTGCAAGGCACCAAGCATGGATCTGATGAACTCAGTCTGAGATTTCACTGCAGCACTGAGACTTTGGATGTTGGCCACCTGTGCTGCAGAAACAATGGTCACCAGATGCTTTCTCACGACTGGGTCCGCGAGTGCTTTCATGGAGTTAGTCACCACTTCCGAAGGCGAAAGATTGGGTATCAAGCTCTGTGAAGTGTCCTGTGCTATATTGGAGTCGGACCCCTCCATGTTCCTTGACAGTGACAACAGACTGTCTGACAGGCCTGTCAATGGATAAAGTATCTCAGTGTACATGTTCATCAGCATTTTCCTGTATGCTGTTCCAGTAATGTTCTCATCTGAGTCCTGTGAATTATAACTCATTTGTGACCTTGCCCTCCAGTGAGCTTACACATGAACTATCCTTTCCCACTGCCCTGGCTGTCCTCTCACCAGAAGCAGCAGCGGCGGTGGTGAGATGAGCCGGGGTATAAATGGAGCAGAGAGCGAGGCTCGACAACAGAAGCAGCGGCGGCGGTGAGAGCGCTTTGTTCTGTTCAGTGCAACTGCTTGACCAGAAAAAGAAATTGAAGTGTGACGTCAGAGGAGGGCTGGTAAGTGATTGATGGTTATTTCTTCCGTGCCTTGTGTTGTTTAGTTCTTGTTTTTTTTATTTTGGTTTTGGCCAAGTGATTTAAATCAGGCGATGTCATTACAGGTTAAGAGTACACTTAAATAGTTTATTTTTCTTAAATACTTTGATCCAAATTATTTGATTAAATAGCATAGAGATGTCTGGGCAGACGATGTGTTTCAGCTGTAGCATGTGGAAGCTGGTGGACCCTGGTGTGATCCACAGTGACCACATCTGCAGCAAGTGTTGGCTGTTCGAGGTACTTCAGCTCAGAATTGATGAGCTTGAGTCTGAGCTGCATACACTGTGACACATCAGGGAGTGGGAAAGTTATCTGGGCATGGTGTTTCTGGAGACAATCACGCCCCTTAGATTAATTACATCCATTCTAGACTCTGGTCAGGGACAGGAGCGTATGACTGCGAGTGAGTCAGATATGGGGGTCCAGAATTTAGCTTTGGAGGAGTCTCAGCCAGTGCCCATATCCAATAGGTACGCAGTTCTTGCTCCCAGTGAGGATGAGGGCATAGGCTGCAGGGAGGATGAGTAAACTGACCACAGCACCGTGGTTCAGAGCGCCATTCAAGTGGGGGGAGAAAAGAGAAATATAGTTGTCGTCGGGGCTAGCATAGTTCGGGGTATAGATAATGTTCTCTGCAGCAAAATAGAGAGTCCCGAAGGCTGTGTTGTCTACCTGGTGCCAAGGTTAAGGACATCTCTTCAGGGCTGGAGAAGAACTTGGAGTGGGAGGGAAAAGATCCAGTTGTTGTGGTCCACGTAGGTACCAACGACATAGGTAAGACTGGGAAAGAGGTTCTGCTGAGGGACTATGAGCAGCTCGGGGCCAAATTAAAAAGCTGAACCACAAAGGTGATAAATTCCGGATTACTACCTGAGCCACGTGCTAATTGGCATAGGGTAAATAAGATTAGAGAGGTAAATGTGTGGCTCAAAGATCGGTGTGGGGGAAATGGGTTCCGACTCATGGCACCAGTACTGGGGAATGAGAGAGCTGTTCCATTAGGAAAGGCTTCACTTGAACCATGCCTGGACCAGTGTCCTGGCGAATCGGATGACTCGGGTTGTAGATAAGGCATTAACGTAAATAGTGGGGGTGGGGGCGGAGGGTTCAATTGAAGGGAAGGTTAAGAAGTCAAAAAGTAATGAGAGAGCAGAGGTGCAGGATAGTGAATGAACATACATTAATCAGAGAGTGACAGGAAAGGACAGAGAATACAAGCACAAGAGTGCAGCAGAAATTAGAACCAGATTAGGTGAAAATGGTAAAACGTCAAAGCTTAAGGCTCTTTATCTGAATACATGTAGCATTTGTAAAAAGATAGATGAGCTGACGGCACAGATGGAAATAAATTAGTATGATTTGATAGCTATCACTGAGACCTGGATGCAGGATGACCAGGTCTGGAATCTCAATGTTCAAGGATATTCAATATTCCGGAAGAATACTCAGAAAGGAAAAGGAAGTGGCGGAGCTTTGCTATTAAAGGAAGGGATCAGTGCAGTTGTGAGTAATGATATAGGTTTAATAGATCATGATGCAGAATCAGTTTGGTTAGAAATAAGGCATAGCAAGAGAAAGAAGTGGGAGTGGCCCATTGGCCCCCAAAGAGTTGCCTCTCTGTCGGACAAGATATTAATCATGAAATAACGGAGGTGTGTAAGAAGGGCACTGCAATTATCATGGGTGATTTTAATCTGCATATAGACTGGACAAATTAAATTGGCAAGGGTAGCATGTTAGACGAATCTGTAGAGTGCCTTAGGGATTGTTACTTAGAGCAATATGTTGCAGAACCTACCAGGGAACAGGCTATTTTAGATTTGGTATTGTGTAATGAGGTAGGATTAATAAGAGATCTCGTAGTCAAGGATCCTTTATGGGGAAACAATCATAACATGGCAGAATTTCAAATTCAGTTTGAGGGTGATCAACTCGGGTCTCAAACCAGTGTCTTTAGCTTAAACTAGGGCAATTACAGAGATATGATGACAGAGTTGTCTAAAGCGGGCTGGGAAGATAGCCTACAGGGAAAGTCAGCAGATGAGCAGTGGCAGACTTTTAAGCAGATATCTGATAACACTCAGCAAACATGTATTACAGTCAGAAGGAAGGACTGGAAGAGAACGATGGACCCATGGAATAACCCGTGGATAACAAAGGAAGTTAAGGAGAGTATCAAATCAAAAGCAAAGGCGTACAATGTGCAAAGCGGCGAAAACGAGTGGTAGGCCAGAGGATTGGGAAGCTTTTAGAAACCAGCAACGGATGACAAAAAAACTAATAAAGAGGGAGAAAATTGATTGTGAGAGTAAATTGGCAAGAAAAATAAAAACAAACAGTAACAGCTCCTACGGGTATATTAAAAGGAAGAGACTAGCTAAAGTAAGGATGGGACCCTTGGAGGATGAGGATGGGGAATTAATAGCAGGGAACAGGGAAACTATAAACAACACAACAATAATAGATAAGCAAGGTGTAAATGGGAGGGAGGAACTTGTAACTATCTTTAACACGAGGGAAAAGGTGCTGGGCAAACTGATGGAACTAAAGGCAGACAAGTCACTAGGACCTGATGGCCTGCACCCAAGGGTTTTAAAAGAGGTGGCTGCAGAGATAGTGGAGGCATTGGTCATAATATACCAAAACGTACTGGATTCTGATAGGGTACCAGCGGATTGGAAAACCACTAATGTGACACCCCTATTCAAGAAAGCAGGGAGACAGAAAGCAGGAAACTATAGACCAGTTATCTTCACATCAGTCATTGGGAAAATGCTACAGTCCATTATTAAGGAAGAAATAGCAGGACATTTAGAAAAACATAATGCAATCAAACAGAGTCAACATAGTTTCATGAAAGGGAAATTAAGTTTGACAAATTTGTTAGAGTTCTTTGAGGATATAACAAGCAGAGTGGATAAACTGGAACTGGTAGATGTAGTGTATTTGGATTTCCAGAAGGCGTTTGGTGAGGTGCCACATAAAAGGTTATTGGACAAAATAGGAGCTCAGGGTATCGGGGGTAAAGTGTTGGCATAGATTGATGATTGGCAAACATACCGAAGGCAGAGAGTCGGGATCAATGGGTCTTATTCAGCTTGGAAAGCCGTAACTAGTGGGATTCCACAAGGATCGGTCCTTGGGCTTCACCTATTTCCTATCTACATTAATGACGTGGAGGAAGGGACAGAGTGTAGTGTATCCAAATTTTCTGACAATACTAAATTCGGGGGAAGGCATGTTGTGATGAGGACACAAAGAATCTGCAAAGGGATATTGGTAGGTTAAGTGAGTGGGCAAAAATTTGACAGATGGTGTTCAATGTGGCAAAGTGTGAGGTAATCCAATTTGGTAGGAAGAATAAAAAGGCAGATTATTATTTAGATGGAGAAAGACTACAAAATACTGCAGTATAAAGGGATCTGGCTGTTCTTGTGCATGAAACACAGAAAGTTAGCACACAGGTGCAGCAAGTAATTAGGAAGGCAAATGGAATTCTGGCCTTTATTACTAGGGGGTTAGAATTTAAAAATAGGGAAGTCCTGTTACAACTTCACAGGGTGTTGGTGAGGCCACATCTGGAGTACTGCGTACAGTTTTGGTCCCCGTCTTTAAAGAAGGATATACTAGCATTGGAGGCAGTTCAGAAAAGGTTCACTAGGCTGATTCCTGGGATGAAGGGTATGTCTTATCAAGAGCGACTGAACAGGTTAGGCCTTTATTCATTGGAGTTTCGCAGAATGAGAGGTGACCTTATAGCCTATCAATGTCGTGTTGCATCAATTGGTATCCAACTCACTGTCTGCCCCGGCTCCAAGTTCCGTATCATCAGCAAATTGTGAAATTTTGCTCTGTATTAAAATATCCAATTTATTTTTCGATATCAGAACAAAAAGCAGTGTTCCTAGCATTGAGCGTTGGGAAACACCACTCTTTACCTTCTTCCAGTCTGAAGAACAACTATTTGCCACAACTCACTGTTTTCTGGCATTAAGCCAGTTTTTAAAAATCCAAACTGACACTGACCCTCCTATTCCATGAGCATCAATTAACTGTCCAGCTCTCACAAAAAGAATGTGAAAGAAACTACAAGTTCAGCTTAAAATTAAGTGAAATGCTAAATGTAAAAAGAAAATAATTAAATTTTGGAAAGAGTTTAACTCTTAGATCTCTTAAAATTCGGTCACTCATGAACCTTACTGTATTTAGTACTCTGTACAAGCTGTACTCCCTAAAACTGGACTCTGTGCAACTTACTGTATTTAGGGTTTAGGGAGAGATTTCCAGAGCTTAGAGATGAGTAGAGAAAGTGCCGGAAATACTCAACAGGTCTGGCTGCAGCAGTATCGATAGAAACAGAGTTAATGTTTCAGATCTGTAACCCTTCATCAGAACTGGTAAACGTTAGAAATGTAACAGTCTTTGAGCAAGTGAAAGAGGGGAAAGGGGAAGAAGAACAAGAAGGAAGGAATATGATGGGACGGAGAGGGGAGTGATTAAATTACTGACTGTTACATTTCTAACCTTTACCAGTTCTGATGAAGGGTCAGAGATCTGAAACATTAACTCTGTTTCTCTCTACACAGATGCTGCCAGACCTGCTGAGCGTTTCCAGCACTTTCTGTTCTCATTTCAGAGTTCCAGCAACCGCAGTATTTTTCTTTTATTTTAGTGTTTAATTCACTGCCTCTTCTCTTCCAGGAATGCCTACCATGAAGATGTTCTGCTCTTCTCTTCCAGCGCTTAGGGCATCGGCAGCTGAAGGCACAGCCACCAATGGCAGAGTAGGATTCTAAGAATATAGGAAGCGAGGAGCGGGTGTAGGTCATTCAGCCCATCGAGCCTGCATCACCATTCAACACGATCATGGCTGATCATCCCGTTTCGTGCCTTTTTTCCCACACTATCCCCATATCCCTTTATGTCATTTGTATTTAGAAATCTGCCAATCTCTACTTTAAACATACCCAATGACTGAACTTCCACAGCCCTCTGGGATAGAGAATTCCAAAGATTCACAACCCTCTGAGGAAAGAAATTTCTCCTCATCTCTGTCCTAAGTGGCTTCCCCCTTATTTTGAAATTGTGTCTGCTGGTTCGAGACTCAAGAACCAGGGCAAACATCTTACTGCAACTACTCTGTCTATCCCTTCCAGCATTTTGTAGGTTTCAATTAAATAACCTTTCATTCTTCGAAATTCTAGAGAATGCAGGCCCAGTTTCCCAATCTCTCTTCATAGGACAGTCCTACCATCCCGTGAACAAGTCTGGTGAATCCTTGTTGCACTTCCTATATGCCATTAATATCCTTCCTAAGGTAAAAGGACTAAAACTGCATGCAGTGCTCCAGAACAAGGTTCTGTTATATTGAAGCAAGACTTCACTACTCCTGCACTAAAATCCTTTTGCGATAAATGCTAACACACCATTAGCCTTCCTAATTGCTTGCTGCATCTGAATGTTATCTTTCAGTAACTTATTGACAAGGACCCCGGTCCCTTTCTACATCTGCACTTTCAAATCTCTTTACCATTTATGAAAAGTTCTGCACATCCATTTCTCCTACCAAAGAGAATAACCTCACATTTTTCATTTTATTTATTTATCGATACAGCACTGAAACAGGCCCTTCAGCCCACTGAGTCTGTGCCGATCAACAACCACCCATTCATACTAATTCTACATTAATCTCATATTCTCTACCATATCCCCACCATTCTCCTACCACCTACCGACACGAAGAGCAATTTCCAATGACCAACTTACAAGTCTTTTGGAGGTGGGAGGAAACCGGAGCACCCGGCGGAAACCCACGCAGACACGGGAGAACTTACAAACTCCGCACAGGCAGCACCCAGAACTGAACCCTGTTTGCTGGAGCTGTGAGGCTGCGGTGCTAACCACTGCGCCACTGTGTCGCCCATTACATTCCATGTGCCACATTCTTGCCCACTCATTATGTCTTTGCAAATCTCCTTGAAGCCGCTTTGCATCTTCCTCATAACATACATTCCCACCTCGTTTTGTGTCGTCTGCGAACTTAGAAATATCACATTTGGTCCCCAAATCCAAATCATTGATATATATATATATTGTGAGGATGCATTGAACAATTAAACTCGGGGATGCTGAAGTCTCCAGAATTAGTAGAGTGCAGATATCTCGGAGGGTTGTAGGGCTGGAGGACATTACTGAGATAGGGAGGGGTGAGGCAATGAGGAAATTGAAATGAAGGCTGAGAGTTTTTAAATTGAGGTGGTGTTGACCAGGATCCAATGTCGATCAGTGAGTACGGGCGGTGATGGGTGGACAGGACTTGGTGTGAGTTAGGACATGGGCAGCAGTGTTTTGGATCATCTCAAGATTATGGAGGGTGGAAAGTGGAGGAGCCAAGAGTGTGTTGGAATAGTCAAGCCTATAGGTAACACAGGCAAGGGAGAGTGTTTCATCAGCAGAAGAGCTGAGACAGGGATGATGTCGTCCGATGTTAAGGGGGTGGAAATAGGCCATGCTACTGATGGTCTGAATATTTGGTAGGAAGCTCATCTCAAGGCGTCTCAAGGTTAACTATGTAACCAAGTTTGTGAGCAGTTTGGCTTAGTCTCAAACGAGAGTAATGGGGTGTGTAGCAATGAAACGTTTGCAACAGAGACAGAAAACAATGGCTTCAATCTTCTCAATATTTAATTGTCATTGCAGATGTGTGAGGGGATACATTTTGGAAAGATGAATGAGGGGAGAACATACAAGTTAAATGATCCAACTATAAAGGTGTTGAAATACCAGAGACACCTGGGGTGTTTGTACACAAATCTTTGAAGGTGGCAGGAAAGGTTAACGAGACAGTTCATGAATATATCGAATCCTAGAATTTAGAAATAGAAGCAAAAAGAACAAAAGCAAGGACATTATGCGAAACATATATAAAATACCAGCTCGGTTCCACCTGGAGCCTTGTGTCGAATACTGGGAACCACAATTGAGGAAGGACATGAAGCCTTCTGAGAGGGTACTGAGCTGTTTTACTAGAATTTCTCCAGGCATGAGGGATTAGTTATTTAGCTGGGGTTGTTTTGTTTAGTGCTAGAACTTTCAGAGGAGATTTGATTGAGGTGTTTAACATTAGGAAGGGTTTAGATAAATTAAATAAAGAGAAATTGTTTCCAATGTCCGCTAACCAGAGACACAGATTTAAGCCGATTGGTAAAAGAAGCAGACATGAAGATTTTTGTTCCTGAGTGGTTTGGATTTGGAATGCACTGTCTGATAGGCTGATAGATATAGATTCAATAGTAGATCCAAAAAGGGAATTGGATAAATATCTAAAGCAGAAAGAAATGCAAGGATATAGTGAAAGAGTCAGGGAGTGGGTCTAACTGGATTTCTCATTGATAGGGCCAGCACTGACTTGATGGGACGAATGACCTCATTCAGGACTGTGCTATTCTATGATTCTATGACTGTTCCTGTCTGTGCTTTCACAATATTTCTTTCTTTTCAACAGGTGTTTGATAAAGTATCACATAACAGCTGTGTTACCAAATTAGAAACTCATGGGATTACAGGACTATTGTTATCCGTGGCTCAGTTTGTAGCTCTCTCCCCTTTCAGTCACAAACTTCTAGAATCAAGTGTCACTGCAGGACTTGATCACAAGAATCAAGGCTGACACTGCCATGCAGTACTGAGGGAGTGTTGCACTGTCAGATGTACCGTCTATCGAATGAAACATTAAACCAAGGCTCCGTCTGCCCTCTCAGGTGGATGTTAACTATCCCATCGCACTATGTCGAAGCAGATCAGGGGAATTATTCCCGGTGTCCATGTCAATATTTATCCTTCAATCAACATCACAAAAACAGATCTGATCATTATCACATTGCTGCTTGTGGGATCTTGCTGTGCAGACATTGTCTGCCTGTTTCCTACATTGCAAGAGTGTCGACGGTCTAAAAAGGATTCATTGGGTGTAAGGTGATTTGTGGCGTCCGCTGGTCATGAAAGGCGCTATATAAGTGCAGTTATTTTTTTGAATCAATGTCAGCATGCAGGAAATTAGGTTAGTGACAGAAAGCAGAGAATAGTGGAGAATGGCTGTTGTTCAGTCTGGAGGGATGTACACAGTGGGGTTCATCAGGGTCACTGTTGGGATCACTGTTGCTGTATGTTAATGCAATGGGCTTGTGTACAGAGAGGATAATGTCAACGTTTTCAGATGGCAGGAAAGTCAGAAATGTTAATAAACAGTGAGAAGGATTGTAACAGACTTCAGGAGGACAGAGACTGACTGGTGAAATGGGCAGGAACATGGCAGATGTAATTTAACACAGTGAGGTGTGAAGTGAGACATTTAATTAGCAAGTATGAGGAGAAACAATATAAACTAAATAGTACCATTAGAAAGTGGGTGCAGGATTCGAGAGACCTGGAGTATACACACACAGATCTTTGAAGGTAACATGTAGAGTCCTTGGTGTTAGAGAGAGAGGCACAGAGTAATAAAACCCAGGAGGAAATGCTGATTTTTATACATCATTGGTTGGGTCCCAGCTGGAGAATTGTGCCCAATTCTGATCACCACACTTTGGTAAGGATGTCAAGGACTTAGTGAAGTTACACAGGTGATTTACCAGAATGGTACCACGGATCTGGGAATTCAGTTACATGGAGAGATTGGAAAAGCTGGGATTGTTCTCTTTAGAGCAGTGAAGGGTAAGAGGAGATTTAATACAGAATTCAAAATCAGGAAGGGTTTTCGATAGGGTAATTAATGTGAAACTGTTTCCAGTGTCAGAAAGATCAGTATTAAGAAGACACAGATTGAAGGTAATTGATAAAGAGCCAGAGGTTAAATGAAGAGATATTTCTTACACAGCGATTTGTTGGGATCTGGAATTTACTGCCTGAAAACATGGTGGAAGCAGATTCAATAATATCTTTTAAAAGGGGATTTAACAAATACTTGAATTGGAAAAAAAGGACACTGCAGAAAGTGGGGCGGGGGAGGGGGATGGGTGGGTGGAATTCATTAAATAGCTCATTCCAAGAGGCAGCACTGAAACAATGGGCCGAATAGCCTCCTTCTGTACTGCATCAATCTCTGATTCAATGAGACACAGACAGAGAGTGAAGAGAGAGAGTGAGTACATGCGTAAGTGGGAAAGGGAAATGGAAATATCGAGACAATCGGGTTTGCTTCGCTTTTCGGGTGTAGCGATTCTAATTCATCATCTGCCCTTGCCTGTTCCTGCTGAGGCAGGTGACACACAAACTTCCTTCTTCCTTCTCATTTCCACGAATTCTATGTATCGCCTAGTGTTACCTGCGGTGCTGTCTGTCTGCAGGGGCCTAAGGTTGTGTGAGGCTGGCTCGTGTTTCATCCCGGATTCAGCTCTTAAAGACAGTCGGTAACTTTTAAAGGGAAGGTGCACTGAATCATAGGAGGCTGCGACTGCTGACTATGAAATGCTGCAATTCGAGACAAGATAAATGGAGTACTAGGACAGAGAGAGGGCTCTGGTGTTCACGGATGTGGTGCTGGAGGACATGCTCATGGAGGTTGACAGGAGAAGAGAGGCCATGTTTCCGTGGGGTGGGGCAGAGACACTCAAGGAGCGCCCTCCGAAGGGAATGGGAGCAGGTGGCCAGGGAAGTCAATGCAAGAAGTCTGGCCCCGAGGACCAGGCAGGAGTGTCAGAAGAATTTAAATGAGCTCACATGGGTGGTCAATGTCAGTGAATTCATCTCCACATGACATCTCCTCCCCCCAACACCACCAACCTCTCACACTGCTCAATGTACCACACCCCCATCACTCACCCATCAGCAGTCCCTAACACTCAGGACTCACACCTAACACTCACATACTCCACCTCACCCTTACACACCTTCCATGATGCCAGCCTCACATCCACCTCTCACTGCCTCCACATACCTCCAGCTCTTCAGCTATGGCAGGCACATCACCCAAACACAGTACAACACAATCACTGACATTCGGCCCTCTCTCCGACAGGACAAGGTGGCTCATAATCACAGGGAGCAGCAGTGAGCCAGCGGTGGCCAGGCATACCTTCATCCCCTGAGCTTGAGGGAGGAGATGGTTCTCCACATCATGGGACCGGCTGTGACAGAGCACGTAGCATCTGACATCACCGAGAGCATTCAGGATGATGCTATGTTTCTATCTGATGTCCCTTCCTAACTTCCACCTCCCCCTCATCCTGCTGTCTGGGATGATGTACAAGCTGCAGATGGTGGGACCATGGACCTCCTGTTTCCATCCCACCCCCACTACCTCACCACAACCCTTCTGATTTTATACTTTCCTGTGATAAAACAAAACTGCCAGCTTCCCATTCACAGCAGCTCCAGGAGTCAGAGAGAGAGCAGCAGCAAAGCACTGATGGTGAAGCCCCATCACTTGGTCTGATACTCACAGTCACCAGATCAAATACTTACACTGTCTGTATCTTAGAGGCTCGTATAGAGCCGGAATCTGCACGTGGTGAGTCACCGAGCATGAGTGAGCTGCAGCCAGGCCAGGGGGAAAGGATAGTTCATGCGTCCACTCAGCGGTGGGCGAGGTCACAAACGAGTTATAATACACAGGACTCAGATGTGAACATTTCTGGAACAGCATACAGGAGAATGCTGATGGACATGTGCACTGAGATACTTTGCCCATTGACAGGCCTGACAGACAGTCTGTTGTCACTGTCAAGGAACATGGAGGAGTCTGGCTCCAACATGGCACAGGACATTGCACAGAGCTTGAAAACCATTCTTTCCCCCGTGGAAGTAGTCACTACCTCCATGACAGAACTAGTGGACTCAGCGTGATACAGTGTCTGGTGTCCATTGTCTCAGATTCCACTGCAGCACAGACAGAAGACACCCAACGTCTCAGTGCTGCAGTGGAAGCTCAGACTGATGTCATGAGATCCATGCTTGCTGCCATGCAGGATCAGACTGCTGTCATCATGGCTGTGGATCTCAGTGTTCAAAGGGGTTTGCAGGCTCTCACAGCAGTCCAGCAATCTGTGATCCAGTAGATTACTAGGATTGCTGAGGTGTCGTTCCGTGGGAGTGACAGTGACTCCATGGAGCATAAACCCGCTGTCCTCTCTCAGAATGACAGTATTTGTTCTCCCTTCACTGTCACGCCACCAGTGTCCTTGCTGTTACCCATCAGCCAGCCCAGGCTGCTGCTGCCCATGTCGAGGTGCTGTAGTCCGAATCTGAGCCCTCAAGGCCCAGAGCTGCTCGAGAACGTCCTGCAAGGCTATCTGCACTCTCCCCAGTGAAAGTCAGCAGCCTTCCATCAGCCATGCTGCAGCCACTGGGGAAGCACTGTGGAGGAGCACGAGGCATGTCAAGGGAACCCACAAGACAGACACTAAGGGAAAACACAAGGGTGAATAGTTCAGTTTTGTTTGTATAATTGGATGCGTAGTTGGATAAAGATGTTGATGAACAGGTTTTTATTGGTGTTTTTTAGTGCAGAATGGTGACCAAGGGGACATTGTGATGGGGCGTCTCAGATGGGTGCTTTGGCGGAGAATGGAGGATCCATGGTGGGAAAGGGAAGTTGTCCTTTGGGAACTGGAATCTTAGCAGTCAATCCCCGGCAGGCTGTCCGGGTGGAAGGCATCCAGGACATATCCTGGAAATATCATGTTTGGTTGGCGTGGGTGGTACGGCTTGATTTCCTTGGGGGTGAATCATGAGCCATGTAAAGGCAATGTAGTGATTCTCTCCGAGGAGTCACATTCTGATTCTCCACAGAGTTCTGAAGGTCATGGTAACCGCTGACGACTTCAGAATGAACGTATGGTGGCTGCTGCTAGGATAGTGGACTTTCACCAACATGATGTACTGAGTATACTCACACACCAACTGTGCATTAATGGAGTGAGAGTTCTTTCAGTTCCTGTACCTCTCCCCGTTGACATGGGGGCCCAGCAGAGCCACCTACACCATCAGGAATCCCGCTATCCTGACAAAGTCATGGGATCTCTCATCCTGCTTCTCCCTGCTGAGGGGGAAAATGATATATTCACCTCACCTGACATAGATGGCCTCTCTCACCTAGCGGATACATCAATGGACAACACACAGTCCTCACAACTACAGGCCAGTTAGTCCAACATCAGTGGTGGGAAAGGTTTTAGAACAATAAGTAGGGGATAAAACCGCAGTCATTTGGAGAAGTTTGAGTAATTCAGGATATCCAGCATCGATTTATAAAAGGAAAGTCATGCTTGCCTAATCTAATTGAATTTTTTGATGATGTAACAGAGAAGGTTGATGAAGGCAAAGTGATGGATGTTGTCTAGATTGGTTTGAGGAATGTGTTTTCTAAAATACCACGTAGCAGGTTAATTACCAACATTGAGTCTCATGGAATGAGAGGGTCAGTGTCCAATTAGATTAACAAAATATGGCGTACTTACAGAAAACAGTGTGTCATAGTAAATGGATGTTTTTCAGACTGGAGGATGTTAGACAGTGGGTGTTCCCCCAGGGTCAGTGCTCGGGCGACTGTTTATTTTGCGGTGAATAAACGACTTGGATCATGGAATACAGAGTGGAACTTCAAAATCTGTCTCTGACACCAAACATGGAGCTGTGACAAACAGTAAGTATGTTCAGAACCATCTGCGACAGGACATAGATAGTGAGCAGAATGGGCAGACAAGTGGCAGATGGAAGTGAGAGACAAGTGTGAGGTGATGCATTTTGACAGAAAGGATAGAAAGGCAATATAGACTTAATAGCACAGTTCTACTCAATGTGCAGGAACAGGGAGACCTGTGGATGCATGTGTATCCATCATTAAAGGTGACAGGACATATTGAGAGATTGGATAGTAAAACACATATAAACTTACATTTCATAAAGAGAGGTACTGAGTACAAAAACAGAGAAGTTATGACGAACGTTTAAAAACATCTGGTTAGGTCTCAGCTGGACTATTGTGTCCAATCCTGGTCCTCACACGTCCGAAAGATTGTGAAGGTCATTGGAATGGTGCAGAGGAGTTTTACCAGAATGGTTCCAGGGATGGAGGATTTTAGTTACAAGGTTAGGTTACAGGATTGTGACAGGCTTAGATAATTTACACAAAGAAAAACTGTTCCCATTAACTGATGGAAGAAGGACTAGAGAACTCCGATTGAAGGTTTTGGACAAGAGATGCAGGGGGAATATGTGGAAGATCATTTTTTATGCAGCAGGTGTTAATGATCTGGAACTCACTGCCCACGAGTGTGGTGGAAGCAGAGAAAATCACTGATTTTAAATGAAAGCTGATGGGCACTTGAAGGAAATTAATTTGCGACAGGTATTGGGACATTGGGGCATTGGGACTGAATGGATTGCTCCATGGAGAGCCAGCATGGCCATGATGGACCGAATAACCTCCTTCAGTGCTGTAAATGACTACATCACTCTCTGTGAGTGTATGTTGGATATGTCACCCGCTCCTGTCTTGAAACATCCAGATACATAGAGGTTCAATGAAACTCTGACCGTAACGGCCACTGACAGCTCCGTCCTCACCCTGGTGTGAGGCTCCAAGTCGTGTTACAGGAGGTGACACAGCTCTGTGAACACCTCCTTATTGAATCATAGTCACCTAACACACAGTTCCTTTGTTAGCTGTAGATAGGAAACGTGCGCTTGGAAAACCCGGGGTGGGTAGGGCAGAGCCCCCTCCTCCTCCCTCTTTACAGAGCTTCCCCTCTCTGCAGCCTCTGCTCCATTTGTTTGTCATGTTACAGACCCAGAGACACTGTAATTACCGTCCCTATACCTCGTACAGAGTTTGGTCACCAAATCCTCTGTCCTCCCTGAATATCTGCAGCAGCTCACAACACAACCTCCAGAAAACCATCCACAGCAGCTCCACTAACTTGACAGGAGCAGAAGTAAGTCAAAAGCCCCTCACCTGTAAGATGGATGCCTGTCCTTTTAAATAACACTAGAGGGGGTTCCTGGTGCTGCTGATTATACGTTCAGCTGAGAGTGACTAACACAGGCGGTCAGTGGACATGCACAGTTTCAAAGACGTACATCAAAGCTGCTGGAAAGTTACATTGACATCACATTCAAACCTATCCTCCAAGGAACAACACATACATGGTACGATTGAGCTAGAGCCATGCCCAGCATGGGGCACTGTGCAGACCACACTAGAACTGGCCGGCTGTGAAGATCACACGAACAGCACAGACATGGTATGACTGGGCTGAGGTTGGCCCAGCATGGGGCACTGTGCTGACCACATTATAGCACTGCCAAGTATGCGACACTGTGCCGAACACACTATAGCCCTGCCCAATATGGGGCACTGTGCTGACCACACTGTAGCCCTACCCAGCATGGGGCACTGTGCTGACCACATTATAGCCCTGCCAACTATGCAACACTGTGCCGAACACACTATAGCCCTGCCCAACATGGGGCACTGTGCTGACCACACTATAGCCCTGCCCAGCATGGGGCACTGTGCCGACCACACTATAGCCGTGCCCAGCAAGGCGCACTGTGCTGACCACACAATAGCCCTGCCCAACATGGGCCACTGTCCTGACCACACTATAGCCCTGCCCAGCATGGGGCACCGTGCTGACCATACTATAGCGCTGCCCAGCATGGGTCACTGTGCCGACCACACTAGAGCACTGCCCAGCATGGGTCACTGTGCCGACCACACTATAGCCCTGCCCAGTATGTGACACTGTGCCGACCACACTATAGCCTTGCCAGTATGTGACACAGTGCCGACCACACTATAGCACTGCCCAGCATGGGTCACTGTGCCGACCACACTATAGCCCTGCCCAGTATGTGACACAGTGCCGACCACAATATAGCCCTGCCCAGTATGCGACACTGTCCCGACCACTCTATAGCCCTGCCCAGTATGTGACACTGTGCCGACCACACTATAGCCCTGCCCAGCATGGGTCAGTGTGCCGACCACACTATGGACCTGCCCAGTATGCGACACTGTGCCGACCAAACTATAGCCCTGCCCAGCATGGGGCACTGTGCTGACCACACCATAGCCATGCCGAGCATTGGGCACTGTGCCGACCACACTATAGCCCTGCCCAGTATGCGACACTGTGCTGACCACAGGATAGCCCTGCCCAGTGTGGGGCACTGTGCTGACCACACTATAGCCCTGCCCAGTATGGAGCACTGTGCTGACCACACCATAGCCCTGCCCAGTATGCGACACTGTGCCGACCACACTCTAGCCCTGCCCAGCATGGGGCGCTGTGCTGACCACACTATAGCCCTGCCAAGTATGTGACACTGTGCCGACCACACTATAGCCCTGCCCAGTATGTGACACTGTGCCGACCACACTCTAGCCCTGCCCAGCATGGGGCACTGTGCTGACTAAACTATAGCCCTGCCAAGTATGTGACACTGTGCTGACCACACTATAGTCCTGCCCAGTTTGTGACACTGTGCCGACCACACTATAGCCCTGCCCAGTATGTGACACTGTGCCGACCACACTATAGCCCTGCCCAGTATGTGACACTGTGCTGACCATACTATAGCCCTGTCCAGTATGCGACACTGTGCTGACCACACTATAGCCCTGCCCAGTATGTGACACTGTGCTGACTAAACTATAGCCCTGCCCAGTATGTGACAGTGTGCCGACCACGCTATAGCCCTGCCCAGTATGTGACACTGTGCCGACCACGCTATAGCCCGGCCCAGTCTGGGGCACTGGGCTGACCACACTATAGCCCGGCCCAGTATGCGACACTGTGCCGACCACACTATAGCCCTGGCCAGCATGGGGCACTTCGCTGACCACACTGTAGGACTGCCCAGCATGGGGCACTGTGCTGATCACACTATAGCCCTGCCCAGTATGTGACACTGTGCTGACCACAGTATAGCCCTGCCCAGTATGTGACACTGTGCCGACCACAATATTGCTATGCCCAGTATGCGACACTGTGCCGACCACGCTATAGCCCTGCCCAGTCTGGGGCACTGTGCTGACCACACTATAGCCCTGCCCAGAATGGAGCACTGTGCTGACCACACTATAGCCCTGCCCAGCATGGGTCACTGTGCCGACCACACTATAGGACTGCCCAGCATGGGGCGCTGTGCTGACCACACTATAGCCCTGCCCAGTATGTGACACTGTGCCGACCACAATATTGCCCTGCCCAGTATGCGACACTGTGCTGACCACACTATAGCCCTGCCCAGTATGCGACACTGTGCCGTCCACACTATAGCCCTGCCCAGTATGGTGCACTGTGCCGACCACACTATAGTCCTGCCCAGTATGTGACACTGTGCCGACCACACTGTAGCCCTGCCCAGTATGTGACACTATGCGGACCACACCATAGTCCTGCCCAGCATGGGTCACTGTGCCGACCACACTATAGCCCTGCCCAGCATGGGTCACTGTGCCGACCACACTATAGCCCTGCCCAGTATGTGACACTGTGCCGACCACACTATAGTCCTGCCCAGTATGTGACACTGTGTCGACCACACTATAGCCCTGCCCAGTATGTGACAATGTGCTGACCACACTATAGACCTGCCCAGTATGCGACACTGTGCCGACCACACTATAGGACTGCCCAGCATGGGGCGCTGTGCTGACCACACTATAGCCCTGCCCAGTATGTGACACTGTGCCGACCACAATATTGCCCTGCCCAGTATGCGACACTGTGCTGACCACACTATAGCCCTGCCCAGTATGCGACACTGTGCCGTCCACACTATAGCCCTGCCCAGTATGGTGCACTGTGCCGACCACACTATAGTCCTGCCCAGTATGTGACACTGTGCCGACCACACTGTAGCCCTGCCCAGTATGTGACACTGTGCAGACCACACCATAGTCCTGCCCAGCATGGGTCACTGTGCCGACCACACTATAGCCCTGCCCAGCATGGGTCACTGTGCCGACCACACTATAGCCCTGCCCAGTATGTGACACTGTGCCGACCACACTATAGTCCTGCCCAGTATGTGACACTGTGTCGACCACAATATAGCCCTGCCCAGTATGTGACACTGCGCTGACCACACTATAGCCCTGCCCAGTATGCGACACAGTGCCGACCACACTATAGCCCTGCCCAGTATGTGACACTGTGCTGACCACACTATAGCCCTGCCCAGTATGTGACACTGTGCTGAACACACTATAGCCCAGCCCAGTATGCGACACAGTGCCGACCACACTATAGCCCTGCCCAGTATGTGACACTGTGCCGACCACGCTATAGCCCTGCCCAGTCTGGGGCACTGTGCTGACCACACTATAGCCCTGCCCAGTATGGAGCACTGTGCTGACCACACTATAGCCCGGCCCAGTATGCGACACTGTGCCGACCACACTATAGGACTGCCCAGCATGGGGCGCTGTGCTGACCACACTATAGCCCTGCCCAGTATGTGACACTGTGCCGACCACACTATAGCTCTGCCCAGAATGTGACACTGTGCCGACCACACGATAGCCCTGCTCAGTATGTGACACTGTGCTGACCACACTATAGCCCTGCCCAATATGTGACACTGTGCCGACCACACTATAGCCCTGCTCAGTATGTGACACTATGCTGACTAAACTATAGCCCTGCCCAATATGTGACACTGTGCCGACCACACTATCGCCCTGCTCAGTATGTGACACTATGCTGACTAAACTATAGCCCTGCCCAGTATGTGACAGTGTGCTGACCACACTATAGCCCTGCCCAGTATGTGACACTGTGCCGACCACACTATAGCCCTGCCCAGTCTGGGGCACTGTGCTGACCACACTATAGCCCTGCCCAATATGAGACTCTGTGCTGACTAAACTATAGCCCTGCCCAGTATGTGACAGTGTGCTGACCACACTATAGCCCTGCCCAGTATGTGACACTGTGCCGACCACACTATCGCCCTGCCCAGTCTGGGGCACTGTGCTGACCACACTATAGCCCTGCCCAGTATGTGACACAGTGCCGACCACAATATTGCCCTGCCCAGTATGTGACACTGTGCTGACCACACTATAGCCCTGCCCAGCATGGGTTACTGTGCTGACCACACTATAGCCCTGCCCAGTATGCGACACAGTGCCGACCACACTATATCCCTGCCCAGTATGTGACACTGTGCTGACCACACTATAGCCCTGCCCAGTATGTGACACTGTGCCGACCACACTATAGTCCTGCCCAGTATGTGACACTGTGCCGACCACACTATAGCCCTGCCCAGTATGTGACACTGTGCGGACCACACTATAGTCCTGCCCAGCATAGGTCAGTGTGCCGACCACACTATAGCCCTGCCCTGTATGCGACGCTGTCCCGACCACACTATAGCCCTGCCCAGTTTGTGACATAGTGCCGACCACACTATAGCCCTTCCCAGCATGTGTCAGTGTGCCGTCCACACTATAGCCCTGCTCAGTATGTGACACTGTGCCGACCACACTATAGTCCTGCCCAGTATGTGACACTGTGTCGAACACACTATAGCCCTGCCCAGCATGGGTCAGTGTGCCGACCGCAATATAGCCCTGCCCAGTATGCGACACTGTCCCGACCACTCTATAGCCCTGCCCAGTATGTGACACAGTGCCGACCACACTATAGCCCTGCCCAGCATGGGTCAGTGTGCCGACCACAATATAGCCCTGCCCAGTATGCGACACTGTCCCGACCACTCTATAGCCCTGCCCAGTATGTGACACTGTGCCGACCACACAATAGCTCTGCCCAGAATGTGTCAGTGTGCCGACCACACTATGGACCTGCCTGTATGCGACACTGTGCCGACCAAACAATAGCCCTGCCCAGCATGGGGCACTGTGCTGACCACACCATAGCCCTGCCGAGCATTGGGCACTGTGCCGACCACACTATAGCTCTGCCCAGTATGCAACACTGTGCTGACCACAGGATAGCCCTGCTCAGTGTGGGGCACTGTGCTGACCACACTATAGCCCTGCCCAGTATGCGACACTGTGCTGACCACAGGATAGCCCTGCCCAGTGTGGGGCACTGTGCTGACCACACTATAGCCCTGCCCAGTATGGAGCACTGTGCTGACCACACTATAGTCCTGCCCAGTATGCGACACTGTGCTGACCACACTATAGCCCTGCCCAATATGTGACACTGTGCCGACCACACTATAGCCCTGCCCAGTATGTGACACTGTGCTGACCACACTATAGCCCTGCCCAATATGTGACACTGTGCCGACCACACTATAACCCTGCCCAGTATGTGACACTGTGCTGACCACAGGATAGCCCTGCCCAGTGTGGGGCACTGTGCTGACCACACTATAGCCCTGCCCAGTATGGAGCACTGTGCTGACCACACTATAGCCCTGCCCAGTATGCGACACTGTGCTGACCACACTTTAGCCCTGCACAATATGTGACACTCTGCCGACCACACTATAGCCCTGCCCAATATGTGACACTATGCTGACTAAACTATAGCCCTGCCCAGTATGTGACACTGTGCTGACCACACTATAGCCCTGCCCAGTATGTGACACTGTGCCGACCACGCTATAGCCCTGCCCAGTCTGGGGCACTGTGCTGACCACACTATAGCCCTGCCCAATATGAGACACTGTGCTGACTAAACTATAGCCCTGCCCAGTATGCGACACTGTGCTGACCACACTATAGCCCTGCACAATATGTGACACTGTGCCGACCACACTATAGCCCTGCTCAGTATGTGACACTGTGCTGACCACACTATAGCCCTGCCCAATATGTGACACTATGCTGACTAAACTATAGCCCTGCCCAGTATGTGACAGTGTGCTGACAACACTATAGCCCTGCTCAGTATGTGACACTGTGCCGACCACACTATAGCCCTGCCCAGTCTGGGGCACTGTGCTGACCACACTATAGCCCTGCCCAATATGAGACTCTGTGCTGACTAAACTATAGCCCTGCCCAGTATGTGACAGTGTGCTGACCACACTATAGCCCTGCCCAGTATGTGACACTGTGCTGACCACACTATAGCCCTGCCCAGTATGTGACACTGTGCTGACCACACTATAGCCCTGCCCAGCATGGGTTACTGTGCTGACCACACTATAGCCCTGCCCAGTATGCGACACAGTGCCGACCACACTATATCCCTGCCCAGTATGTGACACTGTGCTGACCACACTATAGCCCTGCCCAGTATGTGACACTGTGCCGACCACACTATAGTCCTGCCCAGTATGTGACACTGTGCCGACCACACTATAGCCCTGCCCAGCATGGGGCACTGTGCTGACCACACCATAGCCCTGCCGAGCATTGGGCACTGTGCCGACCACACTATAGCCCTGCCCAGTATGCGACACTGTGCTGACCACAGGATAGCCCTGCTCAGTGTGGGGCACTGTGCTGACCACACTATAGCCCTGCCCAGTATGCGACACTGTGCTGACAACAGGATAGCCCTGCCCAGTGTGGGGCACTGTGCTGACCACACTATAGCCCTGCCCAGTATGGAGCACTGTGCTGACCACACTATAGTCCTGCCCAGTATGCGACACTGTGCTGACCACACTATAGCCCTGCCCAATATGTGACACTGTGCCGACCACACTATAGCCCTGCCCAGTATGTGACACTGTGCTGACCACACTATAGCCCTGCCCAATATGTGACACTGTGCCGACCACACTATAACCCTGCCCAGTATGTGACACTGTGCTGACCACAGGATAGCCCTGCCCAGTGTGGGGCACTGTGCTGACCACACTATAGCCCTGCCCAGTATGGAGCACTGTGCTGACCACACTATAGCCCTGCCCAGTATGCGACACTGTGCTGACCACACTATAGCCCTGCACAATATGTGACACTGTGCCGACCACACTATAGCCCTGCCCAGTATGTGACACTGTGCTGACCACACTATAGCCCTGCCCAATATGTGACACTATGCTGACTAAACTAAAGCCCTGCCCAGTATGTGACAGTGTGCTGACCACACTATAGCCCTGCCCAGTCTGGGGCACTGTGCTGACCACACTATAGCCCTGCCCAATATGAGACACTGTGCTGACTAAACTATAGCCCTGCCCAGTATGCGACACTGTGCTGACCACACTATAGCCCTGCACAATATGTGACACTGTGCCGACCACACGATAGCCCTGCTCAGTATGTGACACTGTGCTGACCACACTATAGCCCTGCCCAATATGTGACACTGTGCCGACCACACTATAGCCCTGCTCAGTATGTGACACTATGCTGACTAAACTATAGCCCTGCCCAATATGTGACACTGTGCCGACCACACTATCGCCCTGCTCAGTATGTGACACTATGCTGACTAAACTATAGCCCTGCCCAGTATGTGACAGTGTGCTGACCACACTATAGCCCTGCCCAGTATGTGACACTGTGCCGACCACACTATAGCCCTGCCCAGTCTGGGGCACTGTGCTGACCACACTATAGCCCTGCCCAATATGAGACTCTGTGCTGACTAAACTATAGCCCTGCCCAGTATGTGACAGTGTGCTGACCACACTATAGCCCTGCCCAGTATGTGACACTGTGCCGACCACACTATCGCCCTGCCCAGTCTGGGGCACTGTGCTGACCACACTATAGCCCTGCCCAGTATGTGACACAGTGCCGACCACAATATTGCCCTGCCCAGTATGTGACACTGTGCTGACCACACTATAGCCCTGCCCAGCATGGGTTACTGTGCTGACCGCACTATAGCCCTGCCCAGTATGCGACACAGTGCCGACCACACTATATCCCTGCCCAGTATGTGACACTGTGCTGACCACACTATAGCCCTGCCCAGTATGTGACACTGTGCCGACCACACTATAGTCCTGCCCAGTATGTGACACTGTGCCGACCACACTATAGCCCTGCCCAGTATGTGACACTGTGCGGACCACACTATAGTCCTGCCCAGCATAGGTCAGTGTGCCGACCACACTATAGCCCTGCCCTGTATGCGACGCTGTCCCGACCACACTATAGCCCTGCCCAGTTTGTGACATAGTGCCGACCACACTATAGCCCTTCCCAGCATGTGTCAGTGTGCCGTCCACACTATAGCCCTGCTCAGTATGCGACACAGTGCCGACCACATTGTAGCCCTGCCGAGCATTGTCCCTGTGCTGACCACACTATAGCCTTGCCCAGTATGCGACACTGTGCTGACCACAGGATAGCCCTGCCCAGTGTGGGGCACTGTGCTGACCACACTATAGCCCTGCCCAGTATGGAGCACTGTGCTGACCACACCATAGCCCTGCCCAGTATGCGACACTGTGCTGACCACAGGATAGCCCTGCCCAGTATGTGACACTGTGCTGACCACACCATAGCCCTGCCCAGTTTGTGACACTGTGCCGACCACAGGATAGCCCTGCCCAGTGCGGGGCACTGTGCTGACCACACTATAGCCCTGCCCAGTATGGAGCACTGTGCTGACCACACTATAGCCCTGCCCAGTATGCGACACTGTGCCGACCACACTATAGCCCTGCCCAGCATGGGGCGCTGTGCTTACCACACTATCGCCCTGCCCAGTATGTGACACTGTGCCGACCACACTATAGCCCTGCCCAGTATGTGACACTGTGCTGACTAAACTATAGCCCTGCCCAGTATGTGACACTGTGCTGACCACACTATAGCCCGGCCCAGTATGCGACACTGTGCCGACCACACTATAGCCCTGCCCAGTATGTGACACTGTGCCGACCACACTATAGCCCTGCCCAGTATGGTGCACTGTGCCGACCACACTATAGCCCTGCCCAGTATGTGACACTGTGCTGACTAAACTATAGCCCTGCCCAGTATGTGACACTGTGCTGACCACACTATAGCCCGGCCCAGTATGCGACACTGTGCCGACCACACTGTAGCCCTGCCCAGTATGTGACACTGTGCCGACCACACTATAGCCCTGCCCAGTATGGTGCACTGTGCCGACCACACTATAGCCCTGCCCAGTATGTGACACTGTGCGGACCACTCTATAGTCCTGCCCAGCATTGGTCAGTGTGCCGTCCACACTATAGCCCTGCCCAGTATGCGACACTGTGCCGACCACACTATAGCCCTGCCCAGTATGTGACACTGTGCCGACCACTCTATAGTCCTGCCCAGCATTGGTCAGTGTGCCGTCCACACTATAGCCCTGCCCAGTATGCGACACTGTGCCGACCACATTGTAGCCCTGCCCTGCATGTGGCACTGTGTTGACCACACCATAGCCCTGCTGAGCATTGGGCCCTGTGCTGACCACACTATAGCCCTGCCCAGTATGCAACACTGTGCTGACCACAGGATAACCCTGCCCAGTGTGGGGCACTGTGCTGACCACACTATAGCCCTGCCCAGTATGGAGCACTGTGCTGACCACACCATAGCCCTGCCAAGTATGCGACACTGTGCCGACCACAGGATAGCCCTGCCCAGTGCGGGGCACTGTGCTGACCACACTATAGCCCTGCCCAGCATGGGGCGCTGTGCTTACCGCACTACCGCCCTGCCCAGTATGCGACACTGTGCTGATCACACTATAGCCGTGCCCAGTATGCGACACTGTGCTGACTAAACTATAGCCCTGCCCAGTATGTGACACTGTGCTGATCACACTATAGCCCTGCCCAGTATGTGACACTGTGCTGACTAAACTATAGCCCTGCCCAGTATGTGACACTGTGCATACCACACTATAGCCCTGCCCAGTATGTGACACTGTGCTGATCACACTATAGCCATGCCCAGTATGCGACACTCTGCCGACCACACTATAGCCCTGCCCAGTATGTGACACTGTGCTGACTAAACTATAGCCCTGCCCAGTATGTGACAGTGTGCTGACCACACTATAGCCCGGCCCAGTATGCGACACTGTGCTGACCACACTATAGCCCTGCCCAGTATGTAACACTGTGCTGACCACACTATAGCCCTGCCCAGTATGTGACACTGTGCTGACAACACTATAGCCCTGCCCAGTATGTGACACTGTGCTGACCACACTATAGCCCTGCCCAGTATGTGACACTGTGCTGACCACACTATAGCCCTGCCCAGTATGTGACACTGTGCTGACCACTCTATAGCCCGGCCCAGTATGCGACACTGTGCTGACTAAACTATAGCCCTGCCCAGTATGTGACACTGTGCTGACCACACTATAGCCCTGCCCAGTATGTGACACTGTGCCGACCACAATATTGCCCTGCCCAGTATGTGACACTGTGCTGACCACACTATAGCCCTGCCCAGTATGTGACACTGTGCCGACCACACTATAGCCCTGCCCAGTATGTGACACTGTGCTGACCACACTATAGCCCTGCCCAATATGCGACACTGTGCCGACCGCACTATAGCCCTGCCCAGTATGTGACACTGTGCCGACCACGCTATAGCCCTGCCCAGCATGTGTCACTGTGCCGACCACACTGTATCCCTGCCCAGTATGTGACACTGTGCCGACCTCACTCTAGCCCTGCCCAGTTTGTGACACTTTGCTAACCACACTATAGCCCTGCCCAGGATGCGACAGACTGCAGACCACACTATAGCCCTGCCCAGCATGGGACACTGTGCTGACCACACTAGAAGTGGCCACCTGTGTGATTCACATCATTTTATGGATCCCAGCCTCTGTTCCATCAGAACCAGTGCTGCTGTATAGTTTAAAATCGTGGCTCCGGACAGATACAGAAGGAATGTAATTCACTTTAAAGGGAGATCTGAAAAAAAATAAAAGTCAACAGATTTGTAGGAATATGGGAATGGAGAGGGCAATGGGACTATTTGGAGGGGTGATTCCATGTAGGGATTCAAACACAGGAAAGGGAATATTAAAATTTAAGGTGCTGCCAGACCGGGTGCCAATGTAGATCAGTGAGCACAGGGTGATCGGGATTTTGTGTGATTTAGGATACAGGCAGCAGAGTTCTGGATGGGCTGTGGTTGATGGGGGTTTATAACTGGTAGGGTGACCAGGATAGAAAAGGAATAGTCAAGGCTGGTTTTAACAAAGGCACAGATGAGGGTTTATGCAGCAGATGGGCTTAGGTAGAGTTGGAGGTGGGTGATATTACAGACGTGGTAGTAGACAGGGTTGGTGATGGAGAGAATATGGAGATGAACTCAGCTCAGGCTTAAATATAACACAGAAGTTGTCAACAGACTGGTTCAGCCTCAGATATTGGGCAGGGAGGGGGCATGTGGTTCACAGACAGAGGATGGAGTTTGTGATGGCGACTGATGATACTGGTTTCAGTCTTCCCAAAATTTACTTTACAGAACAGCATTTCAGTTCAACAGGGATTACGGATCTCCTAGCCTTTAATAGAGACAGCAACAGCAGCAAAGATGAGAGAGTAAATGACAAGAACTGTAATACTGTTAGCAATGGTTTATAGAGCTATTAGCTGGACATATTCACCAGGCATACAACGGCAACAAGAAGCTCAGAGTAAATTACAGGGGCAGTACTGCACTTAAACATGGTTTATGGAATTAATAGCTAGATAGAGAGACTTACCAGGGACACCAATAATAGCCAGGATGGGATAGTAAATGTATTGAATAAACTGCAGTGTGAGATAGATGCGAATGTTTAATGGCTATCAATCATAATATGTGGAAAGAGAGTAAAGATCTGAGGATAAACTCCTGTTAATTGTTGTAACATTACAATCTATTGTTCTCACATTATGATCTATCCTGTCCCTCTCTCTCTCGAGCTGCTGATCCCTGTTAGTCGCATTGAAAGGAGTCCCTTATTAATAGAAGAGGAAAACATTCAGTGACACAATTAGGGTCCATGGAGATTGACATTAATTACAGTCACTGAACTAACAGATTCAGTTAATCCTTTTCAATCCAACACGTTTTGTACCACAATAAAGTAGAACATTTAACCGGTCTGGATGGCATGTATGGGGGTTGATGAGGGAAGCAATGGTGTAAATAGCAAAGGCACTGGCCAGGATCTTCCAATCCCCCCGGATATGGGCGTGATGACAGATTTCCACAGGCCCATTACTCTCTTGGTGAAGAAATTTCTCCTCATCTCAGTCCTGAAAGTTTTACCCCATATCCGTAGAATATGACCCTTGGTTCTGGACTCCCCCGTGATCAGGAACATCCTTCCTGCATGTCAAGTCCTGTTAGGTTTCTATGAGATCCCTCCTCACTCTTCTGAATTCCAGTGCATATAATCCTAACCGACACAATGTCTCCTCATCCGTCAGTCGTACTATCCCAGGAATCAGTCTGGTAAACCTCCGCTTCACTCCCTCCATAGCAAAAACGTCCTTCCTCATATAAGGAGACCAAAACTTCACACAATATTCCAGGTGTGTCCTCACCAAGGCCCTGTATAATTGCAGCAAGACATCTCTGCACCTACACTCGTATCCTCTCGCTATGAAGGTCAACATACCATCTGCCTTTTTCCTGCCTGTTGCACCTGCATCCTTACCTTCAGCGAATGGTGTACGAGAACACCCAGGGCTCGCTGCATATTCCCCTCTCTTAGTTTATAGCTTTGCAGATAATAATCTGCGTTCCTGTTTTTACTACCAAAGTGAATGACCTCACATTTATTCACATTATACTACATCTGCCATGCATTATCCCACTCACTCAACTTGTCCAAATCATTCTGAAGCCTCTCTGCATCCTCCTCACAACTGACCCTCCGACCCGGTTTTGAGTCATCTGAAAATTTGGAGATATTACATTTAGTTCCCTCATCTAAATCATTAATATATATTGTGAATAGCTGGGGTCCTGGCACCGATCCCTGTGGTACTCCACTGGTCACTGCCTTCCATTCAGAAAAAGATCCGTATATTCCTATGCTTTGTTTCTTGTCTGCCAACCAATTTTCTATCCATCGCAATCCACTACCCCCAATCCCATGCGTTTTAATTTTACATGCTAATCTCTTATGTGAGACTTTGTCGAGAGACAAATAAACCACATCCACTGGCTCCCCTCTGCAACATTACTCGTTACATGCTCGAAGAATTTTAGTAGAATTATCAAGCATGATTTGTTTAGAGATACAGCACTGAAACAGGCCCTTCGGCCCACCAAGTCTGTGCTGACCATCAACCACCCATTTATACTAATCCTACACTAATCCCATATTCCTACCACATCCCCACCTGTCCCTATATTTCCCTACCACCTACCTACACTAGTGACAATTTATAATGGCCAATTTACGATTTCCCTGTCGTCAGTCCATGCTGACTCTGCCCGATTCTACCACTGTTCATGCTTGCCTTCATCGGTCAGGGCATAGAGTATAAAAATAGACAAGTCATGTTGCAGCTGTCCAGAACATTAGTTAGGCCACACTTAGAATATTGCGTGCAATTCTGGTCGCCACACTACCAGAAGGACGTGGAGGTTTTGGAGAGGGTACAGAGGAGGTTTACCAGGATGTTGCCTGGCCTAAAGAGCATTAGCTATGAGGAGAGGTTGGAAATACTCGGATTGTTTTCACTGGAACGACGGAGGTGGAGGGGCGACATGATAGAGGTTTACAAAGTTTTGAGCGGCATGGACAGAGTGGTTAGTCAGAAGCTTTTCCCAGGGTGGAAGAGTCAATTACTAGGGGACATAGGTTTAAGGGGCGAGGGGAAAAGTTTAGATGGGATGTGCGAGGCAAGTTTTTTACACAGAGGGTGGTGAGTGCCTGGAACTTGCTGCCAGGGGAGGTGTTGTAAGCAGATGCGATAGCGATTTTAAGAGACATCTTGACAAATACATGAATAAGAAGGGAATAGAGGGATATGGGCCCCGGAAGTGCAGAAGGTGTTAGTTTCGGCAGGCATCAGGATCGACGCAGGCTTGGAGGGCCGAATGGCCTGTTTCTGTGCTGTACTGTTCTTTTTTCTTTGTTCTTTGTTCTCCAAGTGCTCTGCTGTAAAATCTTTGATAATGGACTGTAGAATTTTCCCCATGACCGACGTCAGACTGAGTGGTGTACAATTCCCTGCTTTCTCTCCAACTCCCGTTGGGGAGTTGGGGTTACATTAGCTACCCTCGAATCAATAAGAAGTGTTGCAGAGTCCATAGAATCTTGGAAAATGACCACCAATGCATCAACTATTTCTAGGGCCAGTTCCTGAAGTATTCTTGGGTGTAGATTAACAGGCCCTGGGGATTTATCGGCCTTCATTCCCATCAACTTCCCCAACACCATTTCTCTCATAATACTGATTTCACTCAGTTCCTCTGCATCAGTGACCCCTGTGTTCCCCAACATTTCTGGTATGATATTTGTGTCCTCCTTTGTGAAGACAGAACAAAAGTATGCATTTAGTTGTTCAGCCAATTCTTTGCTCACCATAATAAATTCCCATGTTTCTGACTGTAAGGGGCCTACCTTTGTCTTCACCAATCTTGTTCTCTTCACATACCTATAGAAACTTTTACAGTCAGTTTTTATGTTCCCCGCAAGCTAAATCTCGAACTCTATTTTCCCCTTCTTAATCAATCCCTTGGTGCTCCTTTGCTGAATTCTAAACGGCTCCTGATCCTCAGGTCTGTTATTATTTCAGTCGCATTTCAATGCCTCTTACTTGGATAAAAGACTATCTCTAATTTTCCTTGTAAGTCATGGTTTGGCTACCTTTCCCATTTAACTTTCGCGCCAAACAGGAGTAAACAATTGTTGCAGTTCATCCATGCGCTCTTTGAATGTTTGCCATTGCCTTTCCACCGTCATCTCTTTATGTAATGTTTCCCAATGTATTAGCGGCAACTCATGGCTCATACCTCCGTTGTTTACTTTATTAAGATTCACGAACCGGGTCTTAGAATCAACTAGGTCACTCTCCATCGTGATGAAGAATTCTATCATATCCTGGTCGCTCATTCCCAAGGGACCTCGCACAACTAGATTCTCAATTATTCCTCTCTCATTACACAATAACCAGTCTAGGATGACCTGTTCTCCAGTTGGTTCCTCAACGTATGCGTGCAGAAAACCATCCCGTATACGCTCCAGTAATTCCTCCTTTTCGGTATTGTGACTAATTTGATTTTCCCAATCTATAACCAGATTAAAGTCACCCATAATTACAGATGTTCTTTTATCGCATGCATCTCTATTTAACAGTTTAATGCCATTTCCAACTTCAGCACTACAGTTTAGGTGTCGAGATACAACCGCCACTAACGTTTTCTGCACCTTAGTGTTTCTCAGCTCTACCCATACAGGTTCCACATTGTCAGAGCTAATATCCTGCCTCACTATTGCGTTAATTTCCTCTTTAGCCAGCAATGCAACTCCATCGAGGGTGGAGGTAGGCCGTTTTACTGAGGGCTTGAATATTTGGTTGGAAGCTCATCTCAAGGCATCTCAAGGTTAACTATGTAACCCAGTTTGCGAACAGTTTGGCTTAATCTCAAACATTTGCAAAGGACAAAGATTGAGTGTGTAGCTCGGAAATGTTTGGAGCAGAGACAGAAAGCAATGGCTTCAATCTTCTCAATATTTAATTGTCATTGCAGATGTGTGAGGTAATACATTTTGGAAAGATGAATGAGTAGAGGACACGAGAAGTCATTGGCGGATAGGATCAGGGAAAACCCTAAGGCTTTCTATAGGTATATCAGGAATAAAAGAATGACTAGAGTTAGATTAGGGCCAATCAAGGATAGTAGTGGGAAGTTGTGTGTGGAATCAGAGGAGATCGGGAAAGTGTTAAATGAATATTTTGTGTCAGTATTTACAGTCGAGAAAGAAAATGTTGTCGAGGAGAATACTGAGATTCAGGCGACTAGGCTAGATGGGATGAAGGTTCACAAGGAGGAGGTGTTATCAATTTTGGAAAGTGTGAAAATAGATAAGTCCCCTGGGCCAGATGGGATTTATCCTAGGATTCTCTGGGAAGCTAGGGAGGAGATTGCAGAGCCTTTGTCCTTGATCTTTATGTCGTCATTGTCGACAGGAATAGTGCTGGCAGACTGGAGGATAGCAAAAGTTGTCCCCTTGTTCAAGAAGGGGAGTAGAGACAGCCCTGGTAATTATAGACCTGTGAGCCTTACTTCGGTTGTGGGTAAAATGTTGGAAAAGGTTAGAAGAGACAGGATTTATAATCATCTTGAAAAGAATAAGTTCATTAGCGATAGTCAGCACGGTTTTGTGACGGGCAGGTCGTGCTTCACAAACCTTATTGAGTTTTTCGAGACGGTGACCAAACAGGTGGATGAGGGTAAAGCAGTGGATGTGGTGTATATGGATTTCAGTAAGGCGTTTGATAAGGTTCCTCATGGTAGGCTATTGCAGAAAATACGGAAGTATGGGGTTGAAGGTGATTTAGAGCTTTGGATCAGAGATTGGCTAGCTGAAAGAAGACAGACGGTGGTGGTTGATGGCAAATGTTCATCTTGGAGTTTAGTTACTAGTGGTCTACCGCAAGGATCTGTTTTGGGGCCACTGCTGTTTGTCATTTTTATAAATGACCTGGAAGAGAGTGTAGAAGGATGGCTTAGTAAATTTGGGGATGACACTAAGGTCGGTGGAGTTGTGGATAGTGTCGAAGGATGTTGTAGGGTACAGAGGGACACAGATAGGCTGCAGAGCTGGGCTGACAGATGGCAAATGGAGTTTAATGCGGAAAAGTGCGAGGTGATTCACTTTGGAAGGAGTAACAGGAATGCAGAGTACTGGGCTAATGGGAAGATTCTTGGTAGTGTAGATGAACAGAGAGATCTTGGTGTCCAGGTGCATAAATCCCTGAAGGTGGCTACCCAGGTTAATAGGGCTGTTAAGAAGGCATAAGGTGTGTTAGCTTTTATTAGTTGGGGGATCGAGTTTCGGAGCCACGAGGTCATGCTGCAGCTGTACAAAACTCTGGTGAGACCGCACCTGGAGTATTGCGTGCAGTTCTGGTCACCGCATTATGGGAAGGATGTGGAAGCTATGGAAAGGGTGCAGAGGAGATTTACTAGGATGTTGCCTGGTATGGAGGGAAGGTCTTACGAGGAAAGGCTGAGGGACTTGAGATTGTTTTCGTTGGAGAGAAGGAGGAGGAGAGGTGACTTAATAGAGACATATAAGATAATCAGAGGGTTAGATAGGATGGATAGTGAGAGTCTTTTTCCTCGGATGGTGATGGCAAACACGAGGTGACATAGCTTTAAGTTGAGGGGTGATAGATATAGGACAGATATTAGAGGTAGTTTCTTTACTCAGAGAATAGTAGGGGCGTGGAACGCCCTGCCTGCAACAGTAGTGGACTCGCCAACTTTAAGGGCATTTAAGTGGTCATTGGATAGACATATGGATGAAAATGGAATTGTGTCGGTCAGATGGTTTCACAGGTCAGCGCAACGTCGAGGGCCGAAGGGCCTGTACTGCGCTGTAATATTCTAATTCTAAAAAAAGGAGAGACAATACAAGTTAAATGATACGACTGTAAATGTGGTGAAATAACAGAGACACCTGGAATGTTTGTACACAAATCTTTGAAGGTGGCAGGAAAGGTTAACTGGACAGTTCATAAATATATGGAACGCGAGGTTTTATAAACAGAGGCTAAAATAGCAAAAGCAAGCACATTATGTGAAACATATATAAAATAGTAGTCCAGCTGCACCTGGAGTCTTGTCTCGAACACTGGGAACCGCACTTTAGGAAGGACATGAAGCCTTCGGAGAGGATACAGAACTGTTTTACTAGAATTTGTCCAGGCATGATGGATTGAGGTTATGTAGTTGGGGTCGTTTTGCTTACAGCAGAGAACTTCCAGAGGAGATTTGATTGAGGTGTTTAACATTAGAAGGATTTAGATAAATTAAATAAAGAGAAACTATTTCCAATGTCCAAGAGACTCAGATTTAAGGCAATTGGTAAAAGAAGCAGACATGAGGATTTTTGTTTCTGAGTGGTTTGGATTTGGAATGCACTGCATGATAGGCTGATGGATACAGATTCAATAGTACATCCTAAAAGAGAATTGGATAAATATCTGAAGGAGACAAAATGCAAGGATATAGTGAAAGAGCCAGGGAGTGGGACTAACTAGATTGCTCTTTCAAAGGGACAGCACAGACATGATGGGCCGAATTACCTCATTAAGTTTGTGGTCTTCTATGATTTTACGATTGTTCCTATCTGCACTTTCACAACATTCCTATCCTATTGCTCAGTTTGTAGCTCTCTCCCCTTTCAGTCACGAACTTCTAGGATCAAGTGTCACTGCAGGACTTGATCACAAGAATCATGCCTGACACTGCAGTGCAGTAATGGGGGAGTGTTGCACTGCCAGAGGTGCAGTCTATCCAATGAAACGTTAAACCAAGTTGCAGTCTGCCCTCTCAGGTTGATGTTAAATGTCCCATCGCACTATGTAGAAGCAGAGCAGCGAATTATTCCCGGTGTCCTTGTCATTATATATTCTTCAATCAACAACACAAAAACAGATCTGATCATTATCGCATTGCTGCTTGTGGGATCTTGCTGTGCAGAAATTGTCTGCCTGTTTCCGACATTACAAGAGTGACTTCGCTTTAATAAGTATCCGTCGGTTGCAAATCACTTTGGGACATGCAGTGGTCATGAAAGGCGTTTCACAAATGGAAGTCTGTTCTTTTATTTTCAATGTCAGCATGCAGGAAATTAGCTCAGTGACAGAAAGCAGCGAGTAGTGCAGAATGGTTATTGTTCAGTCTGGAGGGAAGTACACAGTGAGGTTCCCCAGGGTCACTGTTGGGATCACTGTTGGTGTATCTTAATGCTATGGCCTTGTGTACAAAGGGGATAATGTCAAAGATTTCAGATGGCAGGAAAGTCAGAAATGTTAATAAAAAGTGAGAAGGATAGTAACAGACTTCAGGAGAACAGAGACTGACTGGTGAAATGGGCAGGCGAATGGCAAATATAATTTAACACAGTGAAGTGTGAAGTGAGACATGTGGGTAGGAAGTGTAAGGGAAGGCAACAGAAACAAATGGATATTGTTTAAATAAGGAGACAGGAACAGAGAGACTTGGTGTGTATTCAGACAGATCCTTGAAGGCCGCACGAAAAGTTGACAAGTTTTTGTCTGATATAACAGACATCAGGTAGAAAATACTATTGAGAAGCAGGCTGAATATAGAAGGTCCAGAGGGGAAGTGAAAAAGCAAATACGAGAAGCAAAGAGTGAGCATGAAAAGAGGCGAGCATTGAAGGAAATCCCATAGTTTTCTATAGGTATCTAAATAGTAAAAGGTTGGTAAAAGCAACAATGGGGCCGACACAGGACCATAAAGGGGATTTGCACATGAAGGCAGAGGATATAGCTGTGGTACTAAATGAATAATTTCCACCTGTCTTTACCAAGGAAGAAGATATTGAATTCTTTCCTTTATTAGCCGAGGTATAGAATATACGAGCAGGGAGGTTATGCTAGAATTGTATAACTCATTGGTTAGGACACAACTTGAGTACTGTGTGAGGTTCTGCCCACCTCATTACAGAAAGGGTGTAATTTCACCAGAGCGGGTACATAGGAGATTTACGAGAATGTTGCCAGGACTGGAAAAATGCAGCTATGAGGAAAGATTGGACTGGCTGGGGTTGTTCTCCTTGGAATAGAGAAGGCTGAGGGGAAATCAGATTGAAATGTACTAAACCGAGAGGGGCCTGGCTGGAGTGGAGGTGAAGGGTCTATTCACCTTAGCAAAGAGGTCAGTGATGAGGGGGCATGGACGGAAAGTGATTGGTAGAAATATTATAAGGGAGCTGCGGATTTTATTTTTCACCCAGCGGGTGGTGGGAGTCTGGAACTCGCTGTCCGAAAGGATAGTTGAGTCAGAAAGCAACAACTCATTCAAAATAAAAACAAGAAATGCTGGACCCACTCAGCAGGTCTGGCAGCATCTGTGAAAAGTGAAGCAGAGTTAACGTTTCGGGTCAGTGACCCTTCTTCGGAAAAGTTGTCTGGATATGCACCTCAAGTGCTGTAATCTATCAAATGCTAGAAGGTAGGATTAGAATGGAGGGATCGATTTTTGGACAGCATTGGCACGTTGGGCCAAGTTGTCTCTCTGTTTGCCATAAACTTTCTGTGATTCTAAGATGCAACCCAGGCAATGTTGAAAGAGGAGGTAAGTCAGACACTAGTGGGGTTTAAAATTGATAAAGAGGAAGTATTAGATAGGCTGCCTATACTTAAATTGGATAAAGCACCAGGAAAAGATGAGATGCATCCAAGGATACTGAGGGAAGTGAGGGTGAAAATCGCAGAGGCACTGGCCATAATTTTTCAGTCTTCCTTAGACTTGGGAGTGATGCCAGATGACTGGAGAATTGCAAACGTTACACCCTTATTCAAAAAAAGGGTGTAAAGATAAGGCAAGCAGCTACAGGCCTGTCAGTTTAACTTCGGTGGTGGGAAAACTTCTAGAAAGAAATAATCTTGGACAAATTAATAGTCACATGGACAAATGCGAGTTAATTAAACAAGCCAGCATGGATTTCTTGAGAGAACATCATGTTGAACTAATTTGTTCGAGATGTTTGAGGTGGTAACAGAGATAGTTGATGAGGGCAATTCTGTTGATGTGGTGGACATTGACTTTCACATAACAGTCTATTCAGTTTCAATTGAACCTGCCTCCACCACACTCAGACAGTGCACTGCAGACATTTAACCAGACACTGCCTGCAAAAACTTTTTGATACAAAGACACACAACAGACCTGTGAGCAAACTTGTAGATCATGGAATAAAAGGGACGGTAGCAACATTGATACGAACTTAGCTGAGTGACAGGTAACAAAGAGTAGTGGTTAATGGATGTTTTGCAGGCTGGACGAAGGTTAGTGGTGGAGATCCCCAGAGATCAGTGTTGGGATCTTTGCTTTTCCTGATATATATTAAGGACCTAAACCTGGGTATACAGGGCACAATTTCAAAGTTTGCAGCTGATACGAAAGTTGGGGGCATTGTGAACTGTGAGGAGGATAGTGTAGAACTTCAAAAGGACACACACAAGTTGGTGGAATGGGCAGACAGGTGGCAGATGAAGTTAAATACAGAGAAATGTGAAGTGATTCATGTTGATAGGAAGAACATGGGGAGACAATACACAATAAAGGGTAGAATTCTATTGGGTGTGCAGGCACAGAGTGACCTGGATGTATATGTGCAGAAGTCATTGAAGGCGGCAGGACAGGTTGAGAAAGTGTTTAATAAAGCATACAGTATGCTGGGCTTTATTAATAGGGGCAGAGAGTACAAGAGCAATGAAGTTATGTTGAACTTACATAGCACAATTTTTCAGCCTCAGCTGTAGTATTGCGTCCAGTTCTGAGTGCTACACTTGAGGAAAGACGAGACAGCATTGGAGAGAGTACAGAAAAGATTCACCAGAATGAGTCCCAGGATGATGAATTTCAGTTATGAAGATAGATTGGAGAAGTTAGGACTGTTTTCCTCGGAAAAGGCTGAGAGGTGGTTTATGAGAGGTTTCAAAAATCATGAGGTGTCTGGACAGAGTAGATAGAGAGAAACAGTTCCCACTCATGAAAGGATCGAGAACGAGAGGGCACAGATTTAAATTCATGGGTAAAAGGTGCAAAGACGACCTGAGGAAAATATCTTTTCACACAGTGAGTGGTTAGAGTCTGGAATGCACTGCCTGAGAGTGTGGTGGAGGCAGGTTCAATTGAAGCTGAATAGACTGTTATATGAGAAGGAAAAATGTGCAGGGTTACAGGAAGAAGGCAGGGAACGGCATTCGGTGAATTGCTCATTAGGAGAGCCAGTGCAGACACGAAAGGCTGAATTGATTATTAATGCTGTAATAATTCTCTGATGTTTTTATTCCAGGATGCTGACCAAGGGGACACTGTGATGGGGCGTCTCAGATGTGTGTAATGGTGGAGAATGGGGGATCCATGGTTGGAAAAGGAAGTTGTCCTATGGGAACTGGTATCTTAGCAGGGACTCTCCAACAGCAAGTCCCGGTTGAAGGCATCCAGAAAATATCTCCCCGTGCCTCCTCCTCCTGAGGTGGCCTCCGGATTCCTGGTGCCAATGCTTGTGTCCTCATGATGGTGATGATATGAAGGGTGCAGTAGAACACCATGAACTTGGACACCTGCTCCCCCGAGCGGTTCAGATATCGGAAGCATTGCTTCATCACACCGATGGGCTGTTACATCATGTTCCTGGCGACTCCATTGCTCATGTTATACACATGTTAATTGCGTAATTACGTTTGACGGTGGGAGGTGGTTTGGAGCTGTAGAAACATGGGCTGTGTCGACAGGCGGCTTTCCTTTAGTTTTAGAGATACATCACTGAAACAGGCCCTTCGGCCCACCGAGTCTGTGCCGACCATCAACCACCCATTTATACTAATCCTATACTAATTCCATATTCCTACCACATCCCCACCTGTCCCTATATTTCCCTACCACCTACCTTTACTAGGGGCAATTTATAATGGCCAATTAACCTATAAACCTGCAAGTCTTTGGCATGTGGGAGGAAACCGGAGCACCCGGAGGAAACCCACGCAGACACAGGGAGAACTTGCAAACTCCACACATGCAGTACCCAGAATTGAACACGGGTCGCTGGAGCTGTGAGGCTGCGGTGCTAACCACTGCGCCACTGTGCCGCCCTTTGTCTCCAAGGAGCCACATTCTGGTGCTTCATGGAGCCCCAAAGTGTTGGGACCGGCTGACTGCTTCAGAATGAAAGTATGGTGGCTGCTGCCAGGATAGTGAACATTCACCAACATGATGTACTGGGCATGCTCACCCATCAACTGTACATTAATGGAGTGAGATTTTTTTCAGTTCCTCTACCTCTCCCCGTTGACATTCGGGCCCCGCAGAGCTACCTACACCACCAGGAATCCCGCTATCCTAACAAAGCCACGGGATCTCTCATCCTACTTCTCCCTGCTGAGGGAGAAAATGATGACATAAATGGTCACCCTCACCAACCAGAATTATGAATGGACAACACACAGGCCTAGTCACGACTACTCAGTTAGTTTAACACCAGTGGAGAGTAAGGTTTTAGAAACAATAATCAGGGGAATAGGACAACACACACGTGGAGAGGTTTGAGTTAATTAAGGATTGTCAGCACGGATTTCTAAAAGGCAGATCATGCTTGATGAACTAATTGAAATTATTTAGAAATCAGAGAAGGTTGATGAAGGGAATTTGGTGGATTTAATGAAATGATTTGATGACGAACCTCACAGAAGCTTGGTTAACAAAATTCAACCTCAGGGAATAGCATCCAACTGGATCAAAAATTGTCCAAAGGACAGCAAAAAGAGAAATTTGTTAAATGGTTGTTTTTCTGACTGGAGGACTGTAGACAGTGATGTTCCCCAAGGGTCAGTGCTTAGGACCATTGTTTTTTTTTTTGCTATCTATAAATGGCAAGGATCTTGGAATACAGAGTAGAATTTCAAAATGTTCCGATGATACCAATCTTGTAGGTGTGTTGAACAGTGAGGATGTTACAAACCAGCTACAACACGATATAGATAGGCTAGCAGAATGGACAGAGAAGTGGTAGGTGGAATTTAGTACAGAGGAGTTTGAGGTGATGTATTTTGTCAGAAGGAATAGGAAGGCAATATAGACTTAATGGCACAGTTCTAAAGATTGTGCAGGGACAGAGGAACCTGGGGCTCCATAAGCATTGATATTTGAAGGTGGTAGGACATAATAGGAGAATGTTTAGTGAAGCATATCAGATCTTGGAATTCATCATTAGAGACAATGACTTCAAAAGAATACTGGATGGACACCTGAAGGAAATGAGCTTGCAGGGATACGGGGACTGACTGGGAGAGTGGGACTGACTGGATTGTTCCACAGGGAGCAGGACCGACTGGCCGAATGGCCTTCTTCTGTGTCATAAATGTATCTATCACTCTCTATGACTCTATGTTTGGGATGTCTCCTGCTCCTGCCTGGAAAGATCCAGATACATAGAAGTTCAATGAAACTGTGACCTTAACGGCCACTGATAACTCCGTCCTCACCCTGGTGTGAGGCTCCAGGTCGTGCTGCAGGAAGTGACACTGCTCTGTGACCACCTTCTTATTGAATCAGAGTGACCTCACACACTGCTCCTGGGTTAGGTGTAGATAGGAAAAGTGGTCTTGGAAAACCCGGGGTGGGTAGGGCAGAGCCCCCTCCTCCTCCCTCTTTCCAGGGTTTCCTCTCTCTGCAGCCTCTGCTCCATTTGTTGGTCATATTACAGACCCGAGACACTGCAACTACAGTCCCCATACCTCGTGCAGTGTTGGGTCACCAAATCCTCTGTCCTCCCTGAATGTCTGCAGCAGCTCATAAAACAACCTCCAGAAAACCATCCACAGCACCTCCACTAACTTTACGATAGTCGAAGTAAGTCAAAAGTCCCTCACCTGTAAGATGGATGCCTGGTCCTTTTAAATAACACTAGAGGGGGTTCCTCGTGCTACTGAATGTATGTTCAGCTGAGAGTGACTAACACAGGTGGTCGGTGGACATGTACAGACAAAGTTTCAAAGACGTACATCGAAGCTGCCGGTATGGTATATTGACATCACATTCGAACCCATCCTCAGAGCAACGACACATACATGGTACAATTGAGCCAGAGCCCTTCCCATCTTCGGGCACTGTGCAGACCACACTAGAAGTGGCCGGCTGTGAAGATCACACCAGAACACATACATGGTACGTTTGAGCTAGAGCCCGGCCCAGCATGGGGTATTGCGCAGGCCACACAAGAAGTGTCCGGCTGTGCAGATCACATCTCTCTATGGATCCCAGCTTCTATACAGTCAGCACCAGTAGTCCTGTAGAGTCAAAAATAGTGGCTCGGGACAGATACAAAGGGAAAGGAGAAATGAGAAAAGATTGAAGTCAAAACATTTTCAGGAATATGACAATGGGCAGGAGAATAGGACTAATTGGAGGGGTGAGGCCATGGAGGGATTCAAACACAAGAATGAGTATATTAAAATTAAGGTGCTGCCAGACGGGATCCAATGTAGATCAGTGAGCACAGGGGTGATGGGTAATCGGGATTTGGTGTGAGTTAGGAGACTGGCAGCAGAGTTCTGGATGGGCTGTGGTTGATGGGGTTTTATAACTTGGAGGATGACGAGGATAGAATTAGAATAGTCAAGTGTGGATTTAACAAAGGCACAGGTGAGGTTTTATGCAGCAGATTGGCTGAGGCAGAGGTGGAGATGGGGGATATTACAGAGGTCGTCGTAGACAGGGTTGGTGATGGAGAGAATATGGAGATGGACTCAGCTCAGGTTTAAATAGAACACAACCGATTGCAAACAGTCTGGTTCAGCCTCAGATATTGGCCAGGTTGGTGCATTTGTTTCACAGATAAGGGATGGAGTTTGTGATGGAGACCAATGACACTGGCTTCAGTCTTCCCAAAATTTACATAACAGAACAGTATTTCAGTGAAACAGGGTTTACAGATGCCCTAGACGGAAATAGAGACAGCAACAGCAGCAAAGATGAGAGAGCAAGTGTCAATAACTCGAATAATGTTGTCAATGGGTTATGGAGCAAATAGCTGGACATATTCACCAGGAATACAACGGCAGCAAAAAGGGCACAGTAAATTACAGGTGCAGTAATGCTGTTAAACTTGGTTTATAGAATTAATATCTAGATAGAGAGACTTACCAGGGACACCAATAATAGGCAGGATGGGATAGTAAATGTATTGAATAATCCTCAGTGCGAGATAGATACGGAAGTTTAATGAGTACCGATCATAATATGTAGAAAGGTAGTAAAGATCCGAGGATAAACTCCTGTCCATTTTTGTAACATTCCAATCTATTGTTCTCAGATTCTGACCCATTATTGTAACATTCCAATCTATTGTTCTCAGATTCTGACCCATTATTGTAACATTCCAATCTATTGTTCTCAGATTCTGACCTATTGTTGTAACATTCCAGCCTATTATTCTCAGATTCTGACCAAGTGTTGTAACATTCCAGTCTTTTGTTCTCAGATTCTGATCTACCCTTTCTCTCTGTCTGGAGCCGCTGATCTCTGTTGTGCCGGGGCTGATGTACCCGCTGAAACTATGGGATAACACATTGAAAGGAACCCCTTATTAGTAGAAGATGGAAAACTTCCAGTGACACAATTAGGGTCCATGGAGACAGACATTAATTAGTCACTGAACAAACAGATTCAGTTAACCCTTTTCAATCCAGCACTTTTTGTGCCAAGATAAAGTAGACCATTTACCCAGTCTGGATGGGATGCATGAGGGTTGCTGAGGGATGGAATGGTGGAAATAGCAGAGGCACTGGCCAGCATATTCCAATCCCTCTTGGATATGGGAGTGATGACGTAATTTCACTGGCTCACCTCGGTCCGGGTGAAGAAATTTCTCCTCATCTCAGTCCTGAAATATTTACCACGTATCCTCAGACTATGACCCCTGGTTCTGGAATCCCCCACCATCGGGAACATCCTTCCTGCAACTACCCTGTCAAGTCCTGTTAGAAATTTATAGGTTTCTATGAGATCCCTTTTCACTCTTCTGAACTCCAGCGAATATAATCCTAACTCTCCTCATACATCAGTCCCACCATCCCAGGAATCAGACTGATAAACCTTCGTTGCACTCTCTCTATCGCAAGAACATCCTTTCTCAGAGAAGGAGACCAAAACTGCATACAATAGTCCAGGTGCGGCCTCACCACGGCCCTGTATAATTGCAGCAAGATATCCCTGCTCCTGTACTCGAATTCTCTCGCTATGAAGGCCAACATACCATTTGCCTTTTTTACCGCCTGTTGCACCTGCATGCTTAACTGCAGCGACTGGTGTACGAGAACACCCACGTCTCGTTGCATATTCCCCTCTCTCAGTTTATAGCTGTTCGGATAATAATTTGCCTTCCTGTTATTTCTACCAAATTGGATAACCTCACATTTATTCACATTATACTGCATCTGCCATGCAATAGCCCACTCACTCTACTTGTCCAAATCACCCTGAAGCCTCTCTGCATCCTCCTCACAACTCACACTCCCACCCAGTTTTGTGTCTTCTGAAAATTTGGAGATATTACATTTAGTTCCTTCATCTAAATCATTAATATAGAGTGTGAATAGCTGGGGTCATGGCGCCGATCCCTGTGTTATCCCACTAGTCACTGCCTGCCATTTGGAAAAAGATCCGTTTATCCCTACTCTTTTTTCCATCTGCCAACCAATTTTCTATCTATCGCAATACACTACCACTAATCCAATGCGCTTTAATTTTACCCTCTAATCTCTTATGTGGGACTTTGTCAAAAGCCTTCTGAAAGTCCAAATAAACCACATCCACTGGCTCCCCCTCATCAACTCTATTAGTTACATCCTCGAAGAATTCTAATAGATTTATCAAGCATGTTTTCCCTTTCATAAATCCATGCTGACTCTATCCGATTCTAACACTGTTCTCCAAGTACTCTGCTATAGAAACTTTGATAATGGACTGCAGAATTTTCCCCACTACCGAGATCAGGCTGACTTGTTTATAATTCCCTGTTTTCTTTCTACCTCCCTTTTTAAATAGTGGGGTTACAGTAGCTGCCCTCCAATCAGTTGGAACTGTTCCAAAGTCTATAGAATCTTGAAAGATGACCACCAATGCATCCACTATTTCTAGGGTCACTTCCTTAAGTAATCTAGGTTGTAGATTATCAGGCCCTGAGAATTTATCGGCCTTCAATCCCATCAACTTCTCCAACACAATTTCTCTACTAATGCTGATGATTTTCTTTGGTTCCTTCCTCTCACTAAACCCTGTGTTCCCCAACATTTCTGGTAAGATATTTGTGTCATCCTTTGTGAAGACAGAATCAGAGTATGCATTCAGTTGGTTCGCCATTTATTTGTTTCCCATAATAAATTCCCATGTTTCTGACTGTAAGGACCAACATTTGTCTTAACCAATCCTTTCCTCTTCACATACCGACAGAAACCTTTACAGTCAGGTTGTATGTTCCCTGCAAGCTTACTCACGTACTTTATTTTCCCCTTCTTAATCAATCCCTTGGTCATCCTTTGCTGAATTCTAAACTGCTCCCAAACCTCAGGTCTGTTATTTCTTTCTGGCGAATGTTTTTGCCTCTTCCGTGGATCTAATACTATCGCTAATTTTCCTTGCCAGCCATGGTTTGGCTATCTTTTCTATTTTACATTTGCGCCAGACAGGAGTAAACAATTGTTGCAGTTCATCCATGCACTCTTTGAATGTTTGCCATTGCCTATCCACCGTCATCCCTTTAAGTAACGTTTCCCAATCCATCATAGCCAACTGCTGCCTCATACGTTCATGGTTTCCTTTATTAAGATTCACGGCCCTAGTCTCAGAATCAACTACGTCACGCTCCATCTTAGAGTCATAGAGCCGTACAGCATAGAAACAGGCCCTTCGGCCCACTACATCCATGGCGACCATAATGCCTATCTATACTAATTCCACCTGCCTGCATTAATTCCATATCCGTCTGTGCCTTGCTCATTCAAGTACCTGTCGAGATGACTCTTAAATGTCACTACTTTTCCTGCCTCCACCGCCTCCTCTGGCAGCTCATTCCAGATACCCACTATTCTTTGTGTGAAAAATTTACACTTTGATCCCCTTTAAACCTCCTCCCTCTCACCTTAAATTTATGCCCTCTAGTATGTCACCCCTACTATGCCTCTCATAATTTTATATGCCTCTATAATGTCCCCTGTCAGCCGTCTTCGCTCCAGGGAAAACAGACACAGCCTATCGAATCTCTCTTTATAACTCAAGCCCTCCAAACCAGGCAACATCCTGATGAATCGTTTCTGCACCCTCTCTAGCTTAATCACATCTTTGCTCTAGTGCAGCGGCCAGAGCTGCACACAGTACTCCAAATGCGGCCTAACCAATGTTATGTCCAACTGTAACATGGTGTCCCAACTCTTGTACTCCATGCCGCAGCTGATGAAGACAAGCATGCCATACAGCTTCTTCACCACCCTGTCTACATGTGTTGCCACATTCAGGGAACTATGCACTTGCACCCCAAGGTCTCTCTACTCAACAACACTCCCCAGGCCCTGTCATTCACTGTATATGTCCTGCCCTTGTTTAACTTCCCAAAATGCATCTTCGTAATTGTCTGCATTAAATTCCATTTGCCAATCCCTTGCCCACTTTCCAAGTTTATCTATATCCTGTTGTAACCTTAGACAACCTTCTTCACTTTCTACCATTTTATCAATTTTTGTATCATCTGCAAACTTACCAATCATGCCCCCTACATTCACATCCATGTCATGAATATATATGACAAACAAGAGAGGGCCCAGAACCGATCCCTGCGGCACACCTCTGGTCACCAGCCTCCAATCTGAAAAACAAGCCTCCACTACCACCCTCTGCATCCTATCACCAAGCCAATCTTGTATCCAATTGGCCAGCACACCCTGGATCCCATGTGTTCGTACCTTATGGACCAGCCTACCATGTGGGACCTTGTCAAATGCCTTTCTAAAGTCCATGTAAACAACGTCTACCGCCCTGCACTCGTCAATCATCTTGGTCACCTCCTCAAAGAACGCAATCAAATTCGTGAGACATGATTCCCACGCAGAAAGCCATGCTGACTTTTCCAAATCAGACGTTGCCTTTCCAAATGCATATAAATACTTTCTGTCAGAATCCCTTCCAATAACTTTCCCACCACTGATGTAAGGCTTACCAGCCTGTAGTTCCCTGGCTTATCTCTGCTGCCCTTCTTAAATAAAGGCAGAACATTAGCTATCCTCCAGTCTTCCGGTACCTCAACCGTGGCTAACGATGATACAAAAATCTCTGCCTGGGCTTCAGAAATCTCCTCCCTTTCTTCCCAGAGCATCCTAGGATACACCTGGTCAGGCCCTGGGGATTTATCCACCTCAATGCACTTCAAAACCTCCAACACCTCCTCCTTTGTAATGTTGATATGCTCCAGGATATTGCTGTTCCCTCCCTTGAACTCACTAGCTTCCATGTCGTCTCCATGGTAAATACAGACGAGAAGTATTCAATTAAGACTTCGCCCATTTCCCGTGACTCCAACGTAGATTACCACAGATCATTAAGGGGACCGACGCTCTCCCGAGCTACCCTTTAACTCTTAATATACTTATAGAATATTTTAGGATTCTCCTTTATCTTATCTGCCAGGGAAATCTCATGGCCCCTTTTCGCCCTCCTCATTTCCTTCTTAAGTGTACTCCTGCATCACCTGTTCTCCTCGAGGGACTCGTTTGATACCTGCTGCCTATACCTGACATATGCCTCCTTCGTTGTCCTGACCAGACCCTCAACATCCCTCGTCAACCAAGGTTCCCGAAACTTGCCAGCCTTGCCCTTCCAGCTCACATGAACATGCCGGCCCTGAACTCTTCCAATCTCACTTTTAAAAGCCTCTCACTTGCCAGACGTCCCTTTACCTGTCAACAGCCTCTCCCATTCAACCTTTGAGATTTCCTGTCTGATGCCATCGAAATTAGCCTTCCCCCAATTTAGGACTTCAACCGGAGGACCAGTCTTATCCTTTTCTATAACTATCTTGAAGCTAATAGAGTTGTGGTCACTGGTCCCAAATTGCTCCCCCACTGACACATCAACCACCTGCCTATCCTCATTTCCTAAGAGGAGGTCCAGTGTAGCCTTTTCGCTAGTAGGGCCATCCACATACTGCTTCAGAAAACTATCCTGGACACACTGAAAAAATTCTTCCCCATCTGATCCCTTAGCACTAAGGCAGTCCCAGTCAATACTAGGGAAGTTAAAATCACTTACTATTAGAACATTATAATTCCTACACTTATCTGTGATTTCCCTCCATATATACTCCTCCAATTTCATCTGACTACTGGGGGGCCTATAGTATAATCCCATCAAAGTAATCACCCGTTACTTATTTCTAAGCTCTACTCATATGGCCTCACTAGACGTGGCCCCCGGGATATCCTCTCTATGTACTGCCTTGATGTGCTCCCTAATCAATAGTGCAACTCCCCATCCTCTCTTCCTTCCACCTGAAGCATCGGTACCCCATAACATTGAGCTGCCATTCTTGCCTTTCCCTCAACCACGTTTCTGTAATAGCTATAATATCACAATTCCATGTACTGATCCATGCTCTGTGTTCATCTGCCTTACCTGTAAGGCCACTTGCACTGAAGTACATGTAGTTTAGCCTACCAGACCTTCTACGCTCCCTGTTTTGCCACTGCCGGGCCTGCCTACTGGACTTGCTTGCATTAACCTCTACACTTACCTCAACTATTTCATCGGCGAGACTACTACTTTGAGTTCCACCCCCCTGCAAAACTTGTTTAAACCCTCCCGAGCAGTAAGAACAAACCTCCCCGCAAGGATATTGGTCCCTTTCCAGTTTAGATGCAACCCGACCCTCTTGTACAGGTCACCTTTGCACCAGAAGAGATTCCAATGATCCAAGTAGCTGAAGCCCTCGTGCCTACACAAGCTCTTCAGCCACACAGTCATTTGCCTAATCCTATTATTCCTACCCTCACTAGCACGTGGCATAGGGAGTAATCCTGAGATTCTTCTTCTGGTTTGGCCTCCTTATCTCGAGAGACAATGGGTAAGCGCCTGCAGGAGGTCAGTGGTGTGTGGAGCAGCGCCTGGAGTGGCTATAAAGGCCAATTCTAGAGTGACAGGCTCTTCCACAGGTGCTGCAGAAAAATTTGTTTTTCGAGGCTGTAACACAGTTGGCTCTCCTCTTCCGCTTCTGTCTATTTTCCTGCCAACTGCGAAGGGTCTTCGACTTTAGCCCAGCCTTTATGGCTGCCCGCCAGGTCTGGTGATCGCTGGCAACTGACTCCCACGACTTGTGATCAATGTCACAGGATTTCATCTCGCGTTTGCAGACGTCTTTAAAGCGCAGACATGGACGGCCAGTGGGTCTGATACCAGTGGCGAGCTCGCTGTACAATGTGTCTTTGGGGATCCTACCATCTTCCATGTGGCTCACATGGCCAAGCCATCTCAAGCGCCGCTGACTCAGTAGTGTGCATAAGCTGGGGATGTTGGCCGCCTCGAGGACTTCTGTGTTGGAGATACGGTCCTGCCACCTGATGCCAAGTATTCTCCGGAGGCAGCGAAGATGGAATGAATTGAGACGTCGCTCTTGGCTGACATACGTTGTCCAGGCCTCGCTGCCATAGAGCAAGGTACTGAGGACACAGGCTTGATACACTCGGACTTTTGTGTTCCGTGCCCGTGCGCCATTTTCCCACACTCTCTTGGCCAGTCAGGACATAGCAGTGGAAGCCTTTCCCATGTGCTTGTTGAGTTCTGCATCTAGAGACAGGTTACTGGTGATAGTTGAGCCTAGGTAGATGAACACTTGAACCACTTCCAGAGCATGGTCGCCGATATTGACGGATGGAGCATTTCTGATGTCCTGTCCCATGATGTTCGTCTTCTTAGGCTGATGGTTAGGCCAAATCCTGAGATTAACCCTAAAGGTTCTACTTTTTACCCACCAGCTTAACTCCCTATATTCACTTTGCCGGACCATATCTCTCTTCCTGTCTATGTCGTTAGTACCAATATGGACCATGACCTCAGGCTGCTCACTTTCTCCTTTCTGATTTTCCTGCAGCCACTCCGAGACACCCTTGACCCTAGCAGCAGGGAGGCCACATACCATCATGGTGTCTCTTTTACGGCCACAGAAACGCCTACTTGCACGCCTAACGATAGAATCACCTATCACGATAGCTCTTCCACCCCTTTTCGTCCACTACTGTGCAGCAGCGCCCTCTGTGGTCCCACGGGCCTGGCTGTTGCTGCTTTCCCCTGGGAGGTTATTCCCTCCAACTCTATCCTAAGCGGTCTATCTGTTTGAGAGGGGGGTGGCCACAGGAGACTCCCGCACTACCTGCCTGTGTCTACTACTCCATCTGGTGGTCACCCATCGCTTTTCTGCCTATGCAGCTATTACCTGCTGTGTGACCACCTCGCTAAACATGTTATCCACGACTTCCTCAACATTATGGATGCTCCACAGTGAATTCACCTACAGTTCCATCTCTGTAATGCGGGTAGCAAGTAGCAGCAGATGGATACACTTCCTTCACAAATAGTCACCAGGGACACTGGAAGCGTCCCTTATTTCCCACATAGGGCAGGATGAGCAGATCACGGGGCTGAGCTCTCCTGTCATGACCTACCCTTAGATTAATTAGTTACACCCTTAATTTAAAAAAATAGTAATTACATGAGGGGACTTGTTCTACCAATTTCCATCTAAGGTTCATAATAAGCTACACTGAATTAAAAAAAAAGAAAAATCTTCAGTAGTACTCACCTTATCAACAGAGTTTTTTTCCACAAAAATTAACTTTTCACTTTTTTAAAGATATCGACATGCACTAACAGCTGCTACTCACCCAACCAATCAGCTTGCATCTCTCCTCTGACGTCACTGTTGGCTTTCTTCATGATGAATTCTACCATATTCTGGTCGCTCATCCACAAGGGATTTCACACAACTAGATTGTCTTCCACCGACATCAGTGGGCGCACATCAGAGACGCAATCTATGAGTCAGCTTTGACCACCTACTGTAAACGTGCGAAGAGAAATGCAGCCTGGTTTCAATCTCATATTGAAGAGCTGGAACCTGTCATAGCCGCTAAGTGCATTGCACTGTTGGACTACAAGAAAGCCCCCAGCGAGTTAACATCCGTAGCACTTAAAGCAGCCAGAAGCACTGCACAAAGAGCAGCCAGGCGCTGCGCAAATGACTACTAGCAACACCTATGCAGTCATATTCAGCTGGCCTCAGACACCGGAAACATCAGAGGAATGTATGATGGCATTAAGAGAGCTTTTGGGCCAGCTATCAAGAAGATCACCCCCCTCAAATCTAAATCAGGGGACATAATCACTGACCAACGCAAGCAGATGGACCGCTGGGTTGAGTACTACCTGCAACTGTACTCCAGGGAGAATGTTGTCACTGAGACTGCCCTCAATGCAGCCCAGCCTCTACCAGTCATGGATGAGCTGGACATACAGCCAACAAAATCGGAACTCAGTCATGCCATTCATTCTCTAGCCAGCGGAAAAGCCCCTTGGAAGGACAGCATTACCTCTGAAATAATCAAGAGTGCCAAGCCTGCTCTACGCTCAGCACTATATGAACTGCTATGCCTGTGCTGGGACGAGGGAGCAGTACCTCAGGACATGCGCGATGCCAGTATCATCACCCTCTATAAAAACAAAGGTGACCGCGGTGACTGCAAAAACTACCGTGGAATCTCCCTGCTCAGCATAGTGGGGATGGCCCTTGTAAACACCCCTACAGGGGATGCAGAGACCAAGTGGGCCCACTTCAGAGACGCAATCTATGACTCAGCAATGACCACCTATGGCAAACGTGTGAAGCAGAAAGCAGACTGCTTTCAATCTCATTTTGAAGAGCTGGAACCTGTCATAGCCGCTCCGCGCATTGCACTGCTGAACTACAAGAAAGCCCCCAGCGAGTTAACATCCATAGCACTTAAAGCAGCCAGAAGTGCTGCACAAAGAACAGTCAGGCGCTGCGCAAATGACTGCTGGCAACACCTATGCAGTCATATTCTGCTAGCCTCCGACACCGGAAACATCAGACGGATGTATGATGGCATTAAGAGAGCTTTTGGGCCAACCATCAAGAAGATTGCCCCCCTCAAATCTAAATCAGAAGGCACAATCACCGACCAATGCAAGCAAAAGGACCACTGGGTGGAGCACTACCTAAAACTGTACTCCAGGGAAAATGTTGTCACTGAGACCGCCATCAATGCAGCCCAGTCTCCGCATGTCATGGATGAGCTGGACGGACAGCCAACAAAATCGGAACTCAGTGATGCCATTAATTCTCCAGCCAGCGGAAAATGCCCCTGGCAAGGACAGAATTACCACTGAAATCATCAAGACTGCCAAGCCTGCTATACTTGCAGCTCTCTACGATCTGCTGAGGCTGTGCAGGGACGTGGGACCAGTACCGCAGGAATTGCGTGATGCCAATATAAGAACTAGGGTGACCGCAGGGACTGCAACAACTACGTGGAATCTCCCTGCTCAGCATAGTGGGGAAAGTCTTTGCTCGAGTCACTCTAAACAGCTCCAGAAGCTGGCCGAGTGCGTCTACCCTGAGGCACGGAGTGGCTTTCGTGCGGAGAGATCGACCGTTGACCTGCTGCTGTCCCTTCGTCAGATACAGGAGAAATGCCGTGAACAACTGATACCCCTCTACATTGCTTTCATTGATCTCATCAAAGCCTTTGACCGCGTCAACAGACGTGGTCTCTTCAGATTACTGGAAAAGATTGGATGTCCACCAAAGCTACGAAGTATCATCACCTCATTCCATGACAATATGAAAGGCACAATTCAACATAGCAGGACCTCATCAGACCGCTTTCAAATCCTGAGTGGCGTGAAACAGGGCTGTGTCCTCGCACCCACACTTCTTGGGATTTTCTTCTCCTGCTGCTCTCACATGCGTTCAATGTCTTCTGAAGAAGGAATTTTCCTTCACACAAGTTCAGGGGGCAGGTTGTTCAACCTTGCACGTCTAAGAGCGAAGTCCAAAGTATGGAAAATCCTCATCAGGGAACTCCGCTTTGCTGAAGTTGCTGCTTTAACATCTCACACTGATGAGTGCCTGCAGAGTCTCATCGACAGGTTTGCGGCTGCCTGCAATGAATTTGGCCGAACCATCAGCCTTAAGAAAACGAACATCATGGGGCAGGAGGTCAGAAATGCTCCATCCATCAATATTGGCGACGACGCTCTGGAAGTGGTTCAAGAGTTCACCTACCTAGGCTCAACTATCATCAGTAACCTGACTCTAGATGCAGAAATCAACAAGCACATGGGAAAGGCTTCCACTGCTCTGTCCAGACTGGCCAAGAGAGTGTGGGAAAATGGCGCATTGACACGGAACACAAAAGCCCGAGTGTATCAAGCCTGTGTCCTCAGTACCTTGCTCTGTGGCAGCAAGGCCTGGACAACGTATGTCAGCCAAGAGCGATGTCTCAATTCATTCCATCTTCACTGCCTCCGGAGAATACTTGGCATCAGGTGGCAGAACCGTATCTCCAACACAGAAGTCCTCGAGGCGGCCGACATCCCCAGCTTATGCACACTACTGAGTCACCGGCGCTTGAGATGGCTTGGCCATGTGAGCCACATGGAAGATGGCAGGATCCCCAAAGACACATTGTGCAGCCTGCTCGCAACTGGTATCAGACCCACTGGCCGTCCATGTCTCCGCTTTAAAGACGTCTGCAAATGCGGCATGAAGTCCTGTGACATTGATCACAAGTCGTGGGAATCAGTTGCCAGCGGTCGCCAGAGCTGGCGCCAGTCATAAAGTCGGGGCTAAAGTGTGGCGAGTCGAAGAAACTTAGCAGTTGGCAGGAAAAATGACAGACGCGCAAGAGGAGAGCCAAATGTGCAACTGCCCCGACAAATAAATTGTTCTGCATCACCTGTGAAAGAGCCTGTCACCCTAGAATAGGCCTTCATAGCCACTCCAGGCGCTGCTCCACACACCACTTACCAACTCCAGGCGCTTAACCATTGTCTCTCGAGATAAGGAGGCCAATGAGACAGAGAGAGATTGTCAATTATTCCTCTCTCTTTGCACAATACCACGTCTGGGAAGGCCTGTTCTCCAATTAGTTCCTCAACGTATTGGTCCAGAAAATATCCCGTATACACTCCAGTAATTCCTACTCTACGTTATTGTGACAAATTTGATTTGACCAATCTATATGCAGATGAAAGTCACCCATAATTACAGATGTTGCTTTTTCGCATACATCTCTAACTTCCTGTTTAAGACCATTCCCACATCACCACCACAGTTTGGGGGTCTATAAATAACCTTCACTAACGTTTTGTTGCCCCTTAGTGTTTCTCAGCTCTAACCATACAGACTGCACCTCATCAGAGCTAATATCCTTCCTCACTATTGCGTTAAATTCCTTTTTAACCAGCAATGCAATTCCACCAGGTGTGGAAATAAGCCGTTTTACTGACAGTGTGAATATTTGGTCAGAAGCTCATCGCAAGACATCTCAAGGTTAACTATGCAACCAAGTGTGTGAACAGTTTGGCTTCGTCTCAAACATTTACAAAGGAAAAGGATGGAGTGTGTAGCCAATAAATATTTGAAGCAGAGACAGAAAGCAATGGGTTCAATCTTCGCAATATTTAATTGGCATTTTAGATGTGTGAGGTAATGCATTTTGAAAGGATGAATGAGGAGAGACAATACAAGTTAAATGGTATAACTATAAAGGTGGTGAAATAAGAGAGACACCTGGGGTATGTGTACACAAATCTTTGAAGGTGGCAGGAAAGGTTAGCAAAACTGTTAACAAATATATGGGATCCTAGAGTTGAGAAATCGAGGCAAAAGGAGCAAAAGCAAGGACCTTATGTGAAACATATATAAAATACTAGTTCAGCTGCTCCTGGAGTCTTGTGTCGAATACTGGGAAACACACTTTAGGAAGGACATTAAGCCTTCAGAGATGGTAAAGCACTGTTTTACTAGAATTTGTCCAGGCATGAGGGATTGCAGTTCTGGATCTGGGGTTGCTCTGCTTAGAGCAGAGAACTTTCAGAGGAGATTTGATTGAGGTGTTTAACATTAGGAAGGGTTTAGATAAATTAAATAAAGAGAAACAGTTTCCTTTGTCCAAGGGGTCACTAACCAGAGACACAGATTTAAGGCGATTGGTAAAAGAAGCAGACATGAGGATTTTTGTTTCTGAGTGGTTTGGATTTGGGATGCACTGTCTGATAGGCTGATGGATACAGATTCAATAGTAGATCCCAAAAGGGAATTGGATAAATATTTGAAGCAGAAAAAAATGTTAGGATATAGTGAAAGAGTCAGGGAGTGGGAGTAACTGGATTGCTCTTTGAAAGGGCCAGCACTGACTTGATGGGCAGAATGACATCATTCAGGCTGTGCTATTCTATGAATCTATAATTGTTCCTGACTGTACTTTCCCAATATTCCTATCCTTTCAGCAGGTGTTTGATAAAGTAGCACATAACAGCTGTGTTACCAAATTCGAAACACATGGGATTAAAGGGCCAATGTCAGCCGTGGCTCAGTTTGTAGCTCTCTCCCCTTTCAGTCACAAGCTTCTTGGATCAAGTGTCACTGCAGGACCTGATCACAAGAATCAAGGCTGACACTGCAGTGCAGTACTGAGGGAGTGTTGCACTGTCAGAGGTGCCGTCTTTAGAATGAAACATTAAACCAAGGCCCCGGCTGCCCTCCCAGGTAAATGTTAAAGATCCCATGGGATTATTTCGAAGAACAGGGGAATTCTCCCCAGTATCCTGATCAGTATTTACCCTTCAATCAACATGACAAAGACAGATCTGATCATCATCACATTGTTACTTGTGGGATCTTGCTGTGTAGAAATTATGAGACTGACTAAACGTTAAGAAGTACGCATTAATTGTAAGTCACTTTGGGACATGCAGTGGTCATGAAGCGCGCTACATAAATGGGCGACCGTTCTTTTATTTTCAATGCCAGCATGCAGGAAATTGTCTCAGTGACAGAAAGCAGAGAGTAGTGGAGAATGGTTATTGTTCAGTCTGGAGGGAATTACAAAGTAGCGTTCCCCAGGGTTACTGTTGGGATCACTGTTGCTGTATGTTAAAGCAATGGGCTTGTGTACAGAGAGGATAATGTCAAAGTTTTCAGATGGCAGGAAAGTCAGAAATGTTAATAAACTGTGAGAAGGATAGGAACAGACTTCAGGAGGACAGAGACTGACTGGTGAAATGGACAGGAACATGTCAGATGTAATTTAACACAGTGAAGTGTGAAGTGAGACATTTGTGTAGGAAGTATGTGGAGAAACAATATAAACTAAATGGTACCATTATAAAGTTGGTGCAGGATTAGAGAGACCTGGGGTGTACACACACAGATCATTGAAGGTAAGATGTCGTGTCCTTGGTGTTAGAGAGAGAGGCACAGAGTAATAAAACTCAGGAGGAAATGCTGATTTTTATACATCATTGGTTAGGTCCCAGATGGAGAATTGTATCCAGTTCTGATCACCACACTTTGGTAAGGATGTCAAGGACTAAGTGAAGATCCAGAGATGATTTACTAGAATGGTACCAGGGATCTGGGAATTCAGTTACATGGAGAGATTGGAAAAACTGGGATTGTTCTCTTTAAAGCAGTAAAGGGTAAGAGGTGATTTGATATAAAATTCACAAACATGAAGGGTTTTGATAGGGTAATTAATGTGAAACTGTTTCCAGTGTCAGAAAGTTCAGTATTAAGAAGATACAGATTGAAGGTAATTGACAAAGAACCAAAGGGGAAATGAGGAGAATTTTCTTACACAGCGAGTTGTTGGAATCTGGAATTCACTGCCTGAAAACATGGTGGAAGCAGATTCAATAATATCTTTCAAAAGGGAATTTAACAAATACCTGAAAAGGAGAAAGCACGCAGGAGTCTGGGGAAAGGGGAGGGGGGCGTGGAACTAATTAGATAGCTCTTTCAAAGAGACAGCACTGACACAATGGGCCGACAGACCTCCTTCTGTGCTGCATCAATCTCGGATTCTGTGAGCAAGAGGCAGAAAGTGAAGAGCGAGCGAGAGAGATCAAATGTGAAAGATGGAAAGGGAAATAACAAGAATGATAAAATCAGGTTTTCATCGCTTCTTGGGCAGAGGGATCATGATCTGCCTGTCTCCGTTCCTGTTGACGTAGGTAACACACAAAGCTCCTGCTGTCTCCTCACTTCCATGAATTCTACGGTCTCGCCCATGGTGACCCGAGCTACTGTCTATCTGCACGCTGAACAGGGACCTAACTGTGTGTGAGAGCAGCTCGTCTTTCAGCAAGCATTCAGCTTTTAAAGGCAGTCTGTCCCTCTTAAGGGGAAGCTGCACTGAATCACAGGAGGTTGATGTTGCTGACTGTGAATGCTGCAATTGGAGACAAGGTCAATGGAATACTAGGACAGAGAGAGGGCTCTGCGGTTCAGGGATGTGGTGCTAGAGGCCTTAGTCATGGAGCGTGACATGAGAAGAGAGCCCATGTTTCTGTGGGGTGGGGTGGAGCCCCTAAAGGGCCGTCCGCCGAAGGGAATGGGAGCAGGCGGCCAGGGAGGTCAATGCAAGATGTCTGGCCCAGAGGAACTGGCAACAGAGCCAGAAGAAGTTTAATGAGCTCACACGGGTGGTCAATGTCAGTGAATTCATCGCCACATGGCATCTCCTACCCCCAACACCACCAATCTCTCACACTGCTTAATGTACCACACCCCCATCACTCACACATGAGCAGTCCCTAACACTCAGGACTCACACCTAACATTCACATACTCCCCCTCACCCTCACACACCTTGCACTTATACCAGCTTCACACCCACCTCTCACTGCCTCCACATACCTCCAGCTATTCAGCTATGGCAGGCACATCACCCAAACACATTGCAACACAATCACTGACATTCTGCCCTCTCTCTTAAAGGACAAGGTGACCAATAATCAGAGGGAGCAGCAGTGAACCGACGGGGACCAGGCCTCATCCCCTGAGCCTGAGCGAGGAGATGGTACTCCACATCATGGGAGCGGCAGTGACAGAGCCCGTAGCATCCGGCATCACCGAGAGTATTCGGGATGTTGTTGTGTTCCTGGCTTATGTCCCTTCGTAACTCCCAGCTTCCCCTCATCCTGATGTCTAGGATGATGTACAAGCTGCAGATGGTGGGTCCATGAACATTTTTCTGTCGATCCCACTCCCAATCCCTCACGCCAACTCCCCCTTTCTGCTTTTATACGTTCCAATACTTTTCTGGGCGGCTCAGCGGCGCAGTGGTTAGCACTGCAGCCTGATATCTCCAGGGACCCGGGTTGTACTCTGGGTACCGCCTGTGCGGAGTTTGCAAGTTCTCCTTGTGACCACGTGGGTTTTCGCCGGGTGCTACGGTTTCCTCCCAGAGCCAAAGACTTGCAGGTGATAGATAAATTGGCCATTGTAAATTGCCCCTAGTGAAGGTAGGCGGTAAGGAATATGGGATTAATGTCGGGTTAGTATAAACGGGCGTTTTTTGGTCGGCACAGACTGAGTGGGCCGAAGGGCCTCTTACAGTGATGTATCTCTAAATAAAATAAATAAATGAAACAATGATAACCCAAAACTGCGAGCTTCCCAGTCACAGCAGCTCCAGGAGACAGAGAGGGAGAGCAGCAGCACAGCACTGATAGTGAATCCCTATCACTTGGTCTGATAAGCACAGTCACCAGATCAAATACTTACACTGTCTGTATCTTAGAGGCAGATATAGAGTCGGAATCTGCACGTGGTGAGTCACCGAGCACGAGTGAGCTGCAGCCAGGCAAGGGGAAAAGGATATTTCTTGTGTCAGCTCACCAGAGGGCGAGGTCACAAACGAGTTATAATACACAGGACTCAGATGTGAACATTTCTGGAACAGCATACAGGAGAATGCTGATGGACATGTACACTGAGATACTTTGTCCATTGACAGGCCTGTCAGACAGTCTGTTTTCACTGTCAAGGAACATGGAGGAGTCCAGCTCCAACATGGCACAGGACATTGCCTAGAGCTTGAAGCCCATTCTTCCCCCTGCAGAAGTCGTCACTAACTCCATGACAGCAGTAGCGGACCCAACCGTGATTCAGTGTCTGATACCATTATCTCAGCTTCCACTGCACAGACGGCAGACACCCAACGTCTCAGTGCTGCTGTGGAAGCTCAGACTAAGGTCATGAGATCCATGCTTGCTGCCATGCAGGATCAGACTGCTGTCATCATGGATGTGAATCTCAGTGTTCAAAGGGGTTTGCAGGCTCTCACAGCAGTCCAGCAATCTGTGATCTAATAGATTACTAGGATTGCTGAGGTGTCGTCCCGTGGGAGTGACAGTGTCTCTGTGGAGTATGAACCGGCTGTCCTCTCTCAGGATGACAGTATTTGTTCTCCCTTTACTGTCACGCCACCAGTGTCTTTGCTGCTACCCATCAGCCAGCCCAGGCTGCGACTGCACATATCGAGGTGGTGCAGTCTGAATCCGAGCCCGCAAATCCCAGAGCTGATCGAGGACGTCCTGCAAGGCCATCTGCAGTCTCCCCCAGTGACAGTCAGCAGCTTTCCACCAGCCATGCTTCAGTCACTGGGGAAACACGGTGGAGGAGCACTAGGCAAGTCGAGGGAACCATCAAGAGAGGCACTAAGGGAATACACAAGGGTGAATAGTTCAGTTTGTTTGTATAATTGGATGTGTTGTTGGATAAATATGTTCATGAAAAGGTTTTTGTTGGTGTTTATTTATTGCAGGATGCTGACCAAGGGGACACTGTGATGGGGCCTCTCAGATGGGTGTAATGGTGGAGAATGGGGGATCCATGGTGGGAAAGGGAAGTTGTCTTATGGGAACAGGAATCTTAGTAGACACTCTCCAACTGCCTGCCCGGGTCGAAGCCATCAAGGAAATATCCTCCCTTCCTCCTCCTCCTCCTCCTGAGGTGGTCTCCGGATTCCTGGTGCCATTGTCATGTAATGATTGGGTAGGCATTGTCTCCGAGGAGCCATATATTTTTTCTCCAAAGATTCCTGACGGTCATGGGAACGTCTGACTGCTTCAGAATGAAGGTATGGTGGCTGCTGCCAGGATAGTGGACATTCACCAGCATGATGTACTGGGCATGCTCACACACCAACTGTACATAAATGGAGTGAGAGTTCTTTCAGTTCCTATACTTCTCCCCGTTGACATGGGGGCCCCGCAGAACCACCTACATCATCAGGAATGCCGCTATTCTGACAAAGCCGCGGGATCTCTCATCCTACTTCTCCGTGCTAAGGGAGCAGACAGTATTATTCACCTCACCCGACATAGATGGCCTCCGTCACACAGCAGATATATCAATGGACAACACACAGTCCTCACAACTACAGGCCAGTTAGTCCAAAATCAGTGGTGGGAAAGGGTTTAGAACAATAATCAGGGATAAAACAGCAGGCATTTTGAGAAGTTAATTCAGGATAGCCAACATAGATTTACAAAAGGAAAGTCATGTTTGACAAATATAATTGAATTGTTTAATGATGTAACAGAGAAGGTTGGTGAAGGGAATGTGAAGAATATTGTCTATGTTGGTTTGAAGAATGTGTTTGATAAAATACCACATAAAAGGTTAATTACCAACATTGAGTCTCATGGAATGGAAGGGTCAGTGTCCAATAGAATACAAAAGATGGATAATGTACAGAAAACAGTGCGTCATCTTAAATGTCTTGTTTTTGAGACAGGAGGATGTGAGACAGTAGATGTTCCCCCAGGGTTGGTGCAAGGGCCACTGTATTATTTTGCTGTGCATAAATGACTTGGATCTTGGAATGCAGAGTAGAATTTCAAAATCAGTCTCTGATACCAAACGTGGAGCTGTGACAAACAGTGAGGATGTTCAGAACCACCTGAAACAGGACATAGATAGTGAGTAGAATGGGCAGACAAGTGGCAGATGGAAGTGTGAGACAATTGTGAGGTGATGCATTTTGACAGAAAGGATAGGAAGGCAATATAGACTTAATAGCACAGTTATAAACAGTGTGCAGGAACAGAAAGATCTGTGGGGGAATCGATATTTAAAGGTAACAGGACATATTGAGAGATTGGTTAGTGAAACACATATGTTTGTGCATTTCAAAAATAGAGGCATTGAAAACAAAAGCAGAGAAATTATGATGAACGTTTTGAAATTTCTGCTTAGGTCTCAGCTGGCCACCACACTTCCGAAAGATTGTGAAGGTCCTTGAAATGGTGCAGAGGAGATATAACAGGATGGTTCCGGGGATGGAGGATGTTAGATACAAGGTTAGGTTGCAAAATTGCAGGAATTGAGCTGGGCAATGGGACTGACTGGATTGTTTCATGGAGAGCCAGCATGGACATGATGGGACAAATGGCCTCCTTCTGTGCCGTAAATGATTCTATCACTCTGTATGACTCTATGTAGGAGATGTCTCCTGCTCCTGCCTGGAAAGATCCAGATACATAGAAGTTCAATGAAACTGTGACCTAAACAGCCACTGACAGCTCCGTCCTCACCCTGGCGTGAGGCTCCAGGTCGTGTTCCAGGAAGTGACACAGCTCTGTGAATCAGAGTTACCTCACACACTGCTCCTGGGTTGGGTGTCGGTAGGAAAAGTGCTCTTGGATAACCCGGGCAGGGTAGGGCAGAGCCCCTTCCTCATCCCTCTTTACAGAGCTTCCCCTCTCTGCAGCCTCTGCTCCATTTGTTGGTCATGTTACAGACCCAGAGACACTGTAACTCTAGTCGCCATACCTCGTTCATAATTGGGCCACAAATCCTCTGTCCTCCCTGAATGTCTGCAGCAGCTAACAACACAACCTCCAGAAAACCATCCACAGAACCTCCACTAACTTTACAATGGCAGGAGTAAGTCAAAAGCCCCTCACCTGTAAGTTGGATGCCTGGTCCTTTTAAATAACAGTAGAGAGGGTTACTCGTGCTGCTGAATATCTGTTCAGCTGCGAATGAGTAACACATGCGGTCAGTGGACATGCACAGACCAAGCTTCAGTGACGTACATCAAAGTTGATGGAATGGCTGATTGATGACACATTCAAATCCCTCCTCACACTACGAACACATGCTTGGAGAACCGGGGCTAGAGCCGTGTGCAGCATTGAGATTGAGCACTGGAAGTGACCAGCAGTTCAGCTCGTATCATTTTATGGATCTAAGCTTCCATGGCATTGGGCCCAATGCCGCTGAAGAGGTGAAAATCATTGCCAGGAGTAGATACAGAGAGGAAGACCATACGACCATATGAATTAGGAGCAGAAGTAGGCCATTCAGCCCGTCGAGCCAGCTCCACCATTTAATATGATCATGGTTGATCTGTTTCTGTCTCGAATTCCACACTCCCATTTACTCCCGATAACATTTGATATCCCTGCCTAACAAGTATCCATCTACCTCTACCTTAAAAAATGCAATTCCGCCGCCTCCGCCACCTTCAGAGGCAGAGTGTTTCAAAGTCACGCCACCCTCTGAGAGAAGAAAAATCTCCTCATCTCTGCCCTAAAAGTGCGATCCCTAATTTTCAAACAGTGCCTTTACAAACACTTAATTTAAAAGAGAAATTAAAGAAAAGACTTCATGGCAAAAGATTGGCAGAAATATAGGAATATGTCGGGAATTGGAGGGGTGAGGCCATGGAGGAAGTTCAAACACAAGAATAAGAATATTAAAATTAAGTCGCTGCCAGACCAGGAGACAATGTAGATCAGTGAGCACAGGGGTGATGGTTGATCGTGATTTGGGGTGAGTTTGGATACAGGCAGCAGAGTTCTGGATGGGCTGTGGTTTGTGAAGATTTATAACTGGGAGGGTGACCAGGATAGAATTGGAAAATTGGAATATTCAAGTGTGAATTTAACAAAGGCACAGATGAGGGTTTATGCAGCAAATGGGCTGAGGCAGTGGTGGAGACGGGTGATGTTACAGAGGTGGTATTCGGCATGGTTGGTGATGGAGAGAATATGGAGATGAACTCAGCTCAGTTTTATAAAGAACACAGAGGTTGTAAACAGTCTGGTTCAGCCTCAGACATTGGCCAGGGAGGAGTAAGTGGTTCAGGGATAGGGGACAGAATTGCTTATGGAAACTGATCACACTAGCTCTACTCTTCCCAAAATTAAAATTGCAAGAACATTATTTCCGTGAAACAAGGTTTCCAGATCTCATAGCGGGAAATAGAGACTTACCAAAGACAGCAACAGCAGCGCAGTTGAGAGAGTAAATTACAAGTACTCTAATACATGTAGCAATGGTTTATAAAGCTAATATCAGGAGATGGAGATTTTCCAGGAATAACAAAAATAGCAAGGAGGGCAGAGTAAATGGCAAGAACGGTATTGCAGGTAAACAAGGTTTATGGAATTAATAGCTGGATAGAGAGACTTACCAGGGACACCAATAATAGCCAGGATGGGATAGTAAATGTGTTGAATAATCGTCAGTGCGTAATGGATCCGACTGTTTAATGGCAGCGAATCATAATTTGCAGAGAGAAAGTCATACTCCCAAATGGAACTCCTGCCCATTGTTGTAACATTCCAATCTATTGTTCTCAGATTCTGATCTATCCTCTGCCTCTCTCTGAAGCTGCTAATCCCTGTTAGTGCCGGGGATGATGCTCCTGCTGACACTAGGGGATACCGCACTTAAAGGAGTCCCTTATTAATAGAAGAGGGAAACCCTTCAATGACACATTTAGGGCCCATGGTGACTGACATTAATTACAGTCACTGAACAAACACGTTCAGTTAACCCCTTTCAATCAAACACTTTTCGTACCACAATAAACTAAACATTTATCCGGTTTGGATGGGAATTATGAGGGTTCATGAGAGAATGAATGGTACAAATAGCAGAGGCACTGGACAGAATCTGTCAATTCTCTTTGTATGTGAGAGTGATGACAGAGGACTGGAGGGCTGTAAATTTTACACCTTGTTTACAAAAAGGAGATGCAGTAACCCATCTACTGTCATTCATGTGCTGGCATGTACTGTCATCACCAATTTTCTCCACACCTCCACTGTTGTTAAATTATCAGACTGCTTATCCAACATCCAGTACTCGATGAACAGAAATTTCCTCCAATTAAATATTGGGAAGACTGAAGCCGTTGTTTTCACTCCCCACTCCAACTCTGTTCTCTTGCTATTTATTCCATCCCTCTCCCTGGTATAGTCGGAGTTTCAGACAGTTTATTTGCAACATTGGTGTCACATGTGGGATAAAAGTAATGGGCACATGGACAAGTGGGTGTTAATTTAGGATAACAAGCATGCATTTGTTATGGGAAAATTGTGTTTACCTAAATGGCTGGAGTTTTTTGAAATAGCAAAAAGGAAGTTTGATGAGAGCAATGCTGTTGATGTAGTATAAATTAAATTCCAAAAGGCATTTGATAAAGTGCCACACAACAGACCTGTGAGCAAAGTTATAGCTCATCAAATAAAAAGAACAGTAGCAACATGAAACTAAATTGGTTGAGTGACAGGAGATAGAGAGAAGTGCTTTTCGGGCGGGAGAAAAGTTGGAGAAAAGAGGCCATGGAGGGATTCTAACACTAGAATGAGAATAATAAAATTAATGTGCTGCCAGACTGGGAGCCATTGTAGTTCAGTGAACACAGGGGTGATGGATAACCGGGATTTGGTGTGAGTTCGGAAACAGGTCGCAGAGTTCTGGATGGGCGGTAGTTTATGGAGGTTTATAACTGGGAGGATGACCAGGATAGAATTGGAATAGTCAAGTGTGGATTTAACAAAGGCACAGATAAGGGTTTATGCAGCAGATGGGCCGAGGCAGAGGTGGAGTAGGCAGGGTTTGTGACGGAGAGAATATGGAGATTAACTCAGCTCAGGTTTAAATAGAACACAGAGGTTGCAAACTGTCTGGTTCCGCCTCAGACATTGGGCAGGGAGGGATATGTGTTCACAGATAGGGGACTGAATTTCTGATGGAGACCAATGACACTGGCTTCATTCTTCGAAAAAAACTAAATTACTTGAACTGTATTTCAGTGAACCAGGGTTTACAGATCTTATATGTGGAAATAAAGACTTACCAGGGGCAGTAACAGCAGGAAAGCTGAGAGTAAATTACAAGAACTATAATACCGTTAGCAATGGTTGTAGAGCTAAAAGCTGGAGACAGAGATTCACCAGGAATAACAACAGCAGTAAGGAGGGACGCAGAAGAGGCCTGAATTAGAGGAGCACAGATATATTGAAGGGGTGTGGGGCTGGATATTACAGATAGAGGATGGGGGTTGATGTCATTGAGGGAAAACAAGGTGGAGAATTTAAATAAAGACATTACTTGATCAGGAGTCAATGTCGGTCAGTGATATGTGAACGGGACTTGACGCGATTTAGGACATGGGCAGCAGAGTTCTGGAGGACCTCAAGTTAACAGAGAGGAGCATGCGGGAGACCAGACAGGAGTGAGTTGGAATAGTCATTTCTAGGGGAAATGAAGGCATGAATGAGTTTCAGCAGCAGATGGGCTGAGACAGAAGTGATGTCGGGTGCTGATACTTAGGGAGAAATAGGCGGTCGCAGTGATAGAATGAATATTATGTTATAAGCTCATTTTGTAGTCAAATGTGACACCAAGATTGCAAACAGATTTTCTGAATCTCAGACTGTTACCAGGGAGAGGGATGGAATCAATAGCAAGGAGACAGAGTTGGAGTGTGGAGTGAAAACAATGGCTTCAGTATTCCCAGTATTTAATTGGAGGACATTTCTGCCCATCCAGTACTGGATGTCGGATAAGCAGTCTGATAATGTAACAACAGTGGTGAAGTGGAGAGAGGTGGTGCTGAGGTAAACTTGATGGAGTTCATTGATTAAAAAAAATGGAGAGGGTTGATGAGGGTGGTGTGATTGAAGTTATATATATGAACTTTCAAAAGGTGCTTGATCAAGTGACATTCAATAGACAGGTTAGGAAAACTGAACCCAATGGATTAAAGGGACAGTGACAGTGTGGAGAGAAAATTGGCTAAGGAACAGTAAACAGAGAGAAGTGGTGGAAGGTCGTTGTTCAGACTCGATGGGAGAATACAGTGGTGCTCCACAGGGCTCGGTATTAGGACCACTGCTCTTTTTACTCTCGGGAAACCCGGGATTGGTAGGGCAGAGCCCCCTCCTCCTCCCTCTTCACAGAGAATCCCCTCTCTACAGCCTCTGCTCCATTTGTCGGTCATGTTGCAAACCCAGAGACACTGTAACTACAGTCCCCGTACCTCGTCCATAGTTGGGTCATCAAATCCTCTGTCCTCCCTAAATGCCTGCAGCAGCTCACAACACAACCCCCAGAAAATCATCCACAGCACCTCCACTGACATTACAATAGCAGAAGTAAGTCAAACGTCCCTCACCCATAAGTCCTCACCCATGGTCCTTTTAAATAACACTGGAGGGGGTTCTTGTGCAGCTGAATGCTTGTTCAGCTGAGAGTGACTAACACAGGCGGTCAGTAGACATGCACAGACCAAGTTTCAAAGACGTACATTAAAGCTGCCGGAATGGCTGATTGACACCATATTCAGACCCCTCCTCACACTGCAGACACACAGACGTTACACCCACATTGGGACCCTGGCCAGCCTGGGTGCCCTGCACAATGTGCTGGATGTGACCAGCAGTGCAGCTCACACCATTTTATGGATCCAAACTTCCACAGCAGCAGTGGAACTGGAGAGATGAGATGTGTGGTCAGGGAGAGAGACAGCGGGAAGGAACTCACTTTAAAATGGAATTAGAAAAATACTTTAAGATGAACAAGTTTCAGGAATATTGGAAATAGACAGGGAATTGGGATAATCAGAGGGCTGAGGCCGTTGGGGGATTTGATCATACAAGTGAGAATATTAAAATTGAGGTGTTACTGGACCAAGAGCCAAGTAGGTCAGTGAGCACAGGGATGTTGGGTGAACAGAATCTTGTGTAAATTAGAAGATGGCAGCAGAGTTTTGGATAACCGCAAGGTTACAGTGAGTTGAATGTGGGAGACCGGTCAGGAGTGTGTTAGAATAGTCAAGTCTGGAGGCAACAGTCAACCTTGCAGCCAAAATGGACAATTTCACCTTTTCCCACATAATAATCCATTTGCTAGATCTTTGACCACTCACTTAACCTATCTATATCCATTTGTAGCGTCCTTATCTCCTTTTCAGAATTTAACTTCTTACCTATCTTGGAGTCATTAGCAAATTTAGCAAGCATACCTTCGGTCCACTCATCAAAATAATTTATATAAATTGTAAAAAGTTGAGTCCCCAGCACTGACCCCTCCGGCACACCACACGTTACATCTTGCCAGCCATAAAAATGACTCATTTATGCCAACGCTGTTTCCTGTCAGTTCGCCAATCTTCCATCCATGCCTATATGTTAGCCCTACACCATGAACTTTTATTTTCCACAATGACGTTTGATGTGGAACGTTATCAAATACCTTCTGGAAATCTAAGTACAGAACATCTAGCAGTTCCCCTTTACCCACAGCACATGTTACATCTTCAAAGAACTCCAATACATTGGTTAAACATGATTTCCCTTTCACAAAACCATGTTGACTCTGCCTGATCACCTTGATTGTTTCTACCTGCCCTACTATAACGTCTTTAATAATAGCTTCTAACATCTGATCCATAGCTAGAAAGCCATTCTCACCTGCCACAGTTCATATGTCCACTATGTCGATTCTGATGTTGTGCGGTATTTGAACTGTTAGTCCTCAAAAGAGTCAAGGAGATATACAGCACAGAAACATGACCTTTGGCTCACTGTGTCTGTGCCAGCCATCAAGCACATAACTATTCCAATCCCAATTTCCAACACTTGGCCTGTAGCCTTGTTAGATCTGGCGTTTCAAGTGCTCATCTAAATACTTCTGAAATGTTGTGAGTGTTCCTGCCTCTACTACCCCTTCAGGCAGTGTGTTCCCGATTCCAACCACCCTCTGGCTGAAAATTATTTTCCTCAAATCCACTCTAAACCTCCTGTCCCTTACCTTAAATCTAAGCCCCTGGTTATTGACTCCTCCGCTATGGGAAAAAGATTATTCCCATCTAATCTAACAATGCCCCTCATAATTTTGCATACCTCAATCATGACCCCTCTCCTTCTCTGCTCTAAGGGAAACAACCCTACACTTTTCTGTCGCTCTTCACAGCTGCGATTCTCCAGCCCAGGGAACATCCTGGTGAATCTATTTTGCTCCGCCTCCAGTGCTACAACATCCTTCCTGAAGTGTGGTGACCAGAACTGTACACAGTACTCCAGCTTTGGCCTAACTAGCGATTTATACAGCTCCATCATAACCACCCTGCTCTTATATTCTATGCCTCAGCTAATAAAGGCAAGTGTCCCACATGCCTTCCTAACCACATTGTCTACCTGTGCTGCTGCCTTCAGTCATCTATGGACGAGTGCCCCACGGTCCCTCTGACCCTCTGCACTTCCTAGGGTCATACCATCCACTGTATATTTCCTTGCCTTGTTAGTCCTCCCAAAATGCATCACCTCACACTTCTCAGGATAAAATTCCATTTCCCACTTCTCTGCCCATCTTCCGAGCCCATCTATATCGACATGTAATCTAAAGCTCTCCTCCTCACTATTTACAACACCAAAGATTTTCGTGTCAGCGGCGAACTTACTGGTCATACCTCCTATATTCACGTCTAAATCATTAATGTACACTACAAACAGCAAGGGTCCCAGCACCGATCCCTGTGGTACACCACTGGTCACAGGCTTCCACTCACAAAAACAACCCTTGACTATCACCCTCTGCCTGCTACTAATGAGCCAATTTTGGATCCAATTTACCAAATTGCCCTGGATCCCATGGGCGCTTAGCTTCTTAACCAATCTTACATGTAAAACCCTATCAATAGTCTTACAGAAGTCAATGTAGACTACATCAACTACTGTACCCTCATCTACACATCTAGTCAATGCCTGGCAAAAATTCAATCAAGTTAGTTAGACACGATCTCCCCCTGGCAAAGCCATACTGACAATCCATGATTAATCCCTGCCTCTCCACGTGGAGATTAATCCGGTCCCTCCGAATATTTTCCAATAGTTTCCCTGCAATAAACTGCTTGTGACCCTTCGACCTCCTTTTGGTTAATCTGTGACCCTAGATCAGATCTTACAGTGGTGTCGGAGAGGGAACAGAGTTCATTTCAAAGTCCTGACTCCCTTTTATATGATCCTCCATAATGGACAGGGACTACTGGGCAGAAATGTGTTCAAAGGTTATCAGCAGTAATTGATTATCCCTATATTTGTATATTGTGGAACATTAAAACATACCCGACTCTGGTGTCCATTGCACCCTCAATATTCCTGATTAAAATATCAGAAGAGTGGGTACCAGCCACCTCTGATGGTCCTGAGCTACAGGCGATTCTCGAGTCGGTGCTGAGTGTATACACAACCATAAAGATGACTGTGGAAACATGAGCAAACCTGAAGTAATTAACTGACCATTGCATGCTCCATGAAGCAGTATTCTTACCGAACTGAAATTATATCATATATTCCAGACACTATCAGGTCATTGTTCTACCAGGGTGTCGTTCACAAAAACACATTCACTACTAACTGCCCCATTTGGCCAGTTAGAAAACGGGATGGTAGCTGGAGACTGACTGGTGACTATCACAGACTCAACTCAGTCAGCTCTGTGTGATCCCGGTTGTCTGAGAGACACCCACCCTACTCTCCCGGATTTCCAGTGGCAGGGTTGACTTCACCACCATGGATATCTCTAATGGTTATTGGAGTATCCAAGTAAAACTGGGGAAACAATTGAAATTCACATTCACTTCTGAAGACCAAAGATACCCTTGGACATGTCTGCCACAAGGGATTCCACAATAAGCCCACTATTTTCCACAAACATATGGCCAGGGACCTTATGAACTTTTCACAGTCTTCCTGCTTGCTGAAATAAATTGATGATCTCCTCCTCATTCCCACAGACCGTGTCCACACATTTAACTCTTTTACTGGAACTGCTGCAGCTACTTTGGGAGCTGTACTAAAAGACCGTCCACGTAAGGCCCAGCTGGTGCAAGATCGTGTCACGTTTCTAGGTGTCCATATTGGATCATCCAGCATCAGCCCAGACCAAGACCAGATCGAGACCATCCAGCGTCTACCCCTGTTCACCTCAAAGAGTGCTCTGTGTCCTCTCCTCAGACTGGTGGGGTATCAGCGGACCCTCATCCATTGTCTACCCCTGTCCACCTCAAAGACTGCCCTGGGTCCTATCCTCTGGCTGGTGTGGTATCAGCGGACCCGCATCCAGTGTCTACCCCTTTGCACCTTAAAGACTTCCCTGTGTCCTATCCTCAAGCTGGTGGGGTGTCAGCAGACCCCCCTCCAGTGTCTACCCCTGTCCGCCTCAAAGACTGCTCTGTGTCCTATCCTCAAGCTGGTGGGGTATCAGCAGACCCCCATCCAGTGTCTACCCCTGTCCTCCTCAAAGACTGCCCTGTGCCCTATCCTCAAGCTGGTGGGGTATCAGCAGACCCCCATCCAGTGTTTACCCCTGTCCTCCTCAAAGACTGCCCTGTTCCCTATCCTCAAGCTAGTGGGGTATCAGCAGACCCCCATCCAGTGTCTACCCCTGACCGCCTCAAAGACTGCCCTGAGCCCTATCCTCAAGCTGGTGGGGTATCAGCAGACTCCCATCCGGTTTCTACCCCTGCCCTCCTCAAAGACTGCTCTGTGTCCTATCCTCAAGCTGGTGGGGTAACTGTAGACCCTCATCCCTCGATTTCCAGAGACTGTGGGTCCTCTTTATGAACTACCCAATGCTGATGATGACCAGGTTTAACCAGTTGGACTGAAGACAGCACGGAAACAGTAACACAATTGAAGAAAGCTGTCGCCCAGGCAACGTGTATCATCTCGCCTAACCCTAACAAGACGTTCCATATGGAGGTGAGGGACACAGTGAAATGCCTGACTGCTGTCCTATGTAGAGAACACCAGGCGAAACTACTGCCCATTTTGAATGACTCCAGAATGTTGAGTGGGGATGAACTGATTTACTCTGTTTGTGAAGGACATTTGTTAACCACGTTCTGGGACATCAAACATTTCACTTACATCACGGGGTTCAACAGGCTGATACTGCCCAGTCCATCATAAACTTTCACAATATAGGAAAGCAGGAGTAATAGTATTCCCTGTCAGAGAGTCGTAGAGTCACAGTCATTTCAGCTGAGAATGAGGCCATTCGGCCAATCGAGACCATGCCAGCTCTTTCTAGATAAATACAGTCAGTATCATTCCCCAGCTCTGTCTCCATATTCCTGCAAGTCGATTTCCCTCCAGTGTTCATCCAATATCCTTTTGAAACCATTCACCATCTCTGCGTCCACCACCCTCGTAGGCAGTGATTTCCAGGCCATTCCCATTCGCTCTGTAAAAGGATTGTTCCTCACATCCCCCAGTATCTCTTGCCCATAACCTTAACTCTAGTCCTTGTACCATTAACCAATGGTAACATCTTTTCCTGTCTACCTTATCCAAACATATCATCATCTTGTATACCTCTATCAAATCTCCCCTCAATCTCCTTTACTCCAAGGAAAACAACCCCAGCTTTTCCAGATTAACTTTATAGCTAAAATCCTCCATCCCTGGAACCATTCTGGTAAATCTCCTCTACACCATGTCAAGGACCCTCACATCCTTCCGAAACTGTGGTGAACGGAACTGGATGCAGTCCTCCAGTTGGGGCCGAACCAGAGCTTTATGAAGGTTCGGCATAACTTGCCTTCTTCTGTACTCACCACCTCTACTTATTTTAGGATAGTCAGTATGGCTTTGTTAAGGGAAGATTTTTTTTCACCAACTTGATCGAATTTTTTGAAGAAGTAACAAGGAAGATAAATGAGGGTAGTGCGGTTAATATGGTCTACTTGGGTGTTAGCAAGGCTTTTGACAAGGTCCTACATGGCAGACTAGTTCAACAAATAAAAATCCCATCGGATCCAGGGAAATGCAGCAAGGTGGATACTAGATTGGCTCAGTGGCAAGAAAGAAAGGGTAATTGTTGACGCTGTTTTAGCGACGACAAGGTTGTTTCCAGTGGCATTCCTCAGGGCTCAGTACTGGGATCCCTCCTTTTTGTGGTATAAGTTAACGATTTGGACGTAAATGTAGGGGGCATGATCAAGATGTTTGCAGACGACACGAAGATTGGCCGTGTGGTAGATAGTGAGGAGGATAGCTGTAGACTACAGAAATAGATTGATGGCCTGGTCAGATGGGCAGAAACGTGGCAAATGGAATTCAACTTGGAGAAATATGAGGTGATGCATTTGTGGAGGTCAAACAAGGAATACAGGAACAATGGCAAAATACTGAGAAGTGTAGAGAAAGTGAGGGACCTTGGATTGAATGTCCACACATCCCTGAATGTAGCAGGAGAGGTCGATAAGGTGGTTAAGAAGGCATATGGAAACCTTTCCTTTATTAGCCCAGGTACATAATACAAGAACAGGGAGGTTATGCTGTGTACAGATCTGGTCTCCTCATTACAGAAAGGATGTAACTGTACTGGAGAGGGTACAGAGGAGATTTACGAGGATGTTGCCAAGAATAGAAAAATGCAGCTATGAAGCAAGATTGGATAGACTAGGGTTGTTCCCATTGGAACAGAGAAGGCTGAGGGGAGATCTGATTGAAATGCACAAAATTGTAACGGGTAGCGTGGAGGTGAAGAGTCTATTCACCATGGCATCGAATAGGGGAATAGAGTTAAAGTGATTGGTAGAAAGATCAGATGGGAGATGAGGGTGGTGGTGGTCTGGAATTCACTGCCTGAAAGGGTAGATGAGGCAGAAACCCTCAACTCATTCAAACATAATCTGGATATGCACCGGAAGTGCTGTAATCTGCTGGTCCACGCACCAAATGCTGGAAGGTGGGGTTAGAATAGGTGGATCATTTTCTGGCTGGCGCAGACAAGATGGGCCAAGTGGCTGCTTTCTGTGCCTTAACTTTCTATGATTGTATGATTCTAATAGAATGCTTCCAGGGATTTGGGGTGTTTTAGTTACAAGGTTAGTTTGGAGGAGATGGAGTTGCTGTTCCTGTAGTAAAGAAGATTGAGAGAGATTTGATAGAAGTGTACAAACTTATGATAGGTTTAGATAAGATAGTCAAGGAAAAACTGTTCCCATTAAGGGATGAAACACGGACTCGGGGACACAGATGGAAGGTTTTGGGTAAGTGATGCAGGGGGATTATGAGGAAGAACTTTTCTACACAGTGGATGGTAATGAGCTGGAACTCACTGCCCATGAGGGAGGTGGAAGTCGAGACAATCAATGATTTCAAAAGGAAACAGGATGGACACCTGAAAGAAATGAACTTGCAGGGAAACGGGGATGGAACGGAGGAATGGGACTGACTGGATTGTTCCAAAGGAACTGGCACGGAGGGGCAGAACGGCCCCCTCCTATTTCGTAAATGACTCTATGACTCTCTGTGACTCTGTTGGATATGCCGCCCACTCCTGCCTGGGGAATGATCCGGATGCAGTGAAGATCAATGAAACTGTGACCTTAATGGCCACTGACAGCTCCGTCATCACCCTGGTGTGAGGCTCCAGGTCGTGTTACAGGAGGCGACACAGCTCTGTGACCACCTCCTTATTGAATCAGAATCACCTCACACACTGCTCCTAGGTTAGGTGTAGGTAGGAACAATGCTCTTGGGAAAACCGGGTTGGTAGGGCAGAGCCCCCTCCTCCTCCCACTTTACAGAGTTTCCCCTCTCTGCAGACTTTGTTCCATATGTTGGTCATGTTACAGACCCAGAGACACTGTAACTACAGTCCCCATACCTCGTCCAGAGTTGGGTCACCAAATCCTCTGTCCTCCCTGAATGTCTGCAGCAGCTCACAACACAACCTCCAGAAAACCATCCACAGCACCTCCACTAATTTAGCAACAGCAGAAGTAAGTCAAAAGTCCCTCACCTGTAAGTTGAATGCCTGATCCTTTGAAATAACTTTGGGGGATGGAGGTGGGTGTGGGGGTTGGTGGGTTCCTCATGCTGATGAATGTATGCTCAGCTGAGAGTGACTTACACAGGTGGCCAGTGGATATGCACATACAAAGTTTCAAAAACCTACATCAATGCTGCCAAAATTGACATCACTGCAATCCCCTCCTCACACTAACAACACATACATAGAACCCAGGCTAGATCCCTGCCCAACATGGGGTACTGTGCTGACCAATCTAAAAGTGACCAGCTGTGCAGTTCACATCATTTAATGGATCCAGGTTTCTGTAACGATGGCACCGGTGGGACCGCAGCGTGAAGACCACAGCTGGCGGAGGTAGAGAGGGAAAGCAATTCACTTTAAAAAGGGAATTGGTAGCAGACTCAAAGGCATAAGATTTGCAAGAATATGGGTAATGGACAGGGTAATGGGATTAATTGGACAGGTGAGGACACGGAGGGATTCATACACAAGGCTGAGAATATTAAATTAAGGTGCTGCTAGACCGAGAGCCACTGTTGATCATTGAGCACAGTGGTGACGTGTGATCGGTATTTGGTTTGAGTTAGATATAGGCAGCAGAGTTTTGGATGGGCTGTGGTTTATGGAGATTTATATCTATAGGGTGGCCAGGATAGAATTGGAAGAGTCAAGTGTGGATTTAACAAAGTCACGATGAGGGTTTACGCAGCTGGTAGGCTGAGGCAGATATTATAGAGGTGTTATTCGTGTCAAGGAAAGACGATATGCCAATGAGGAATTTTAATTCATCAGTTGGAAACTTACATTAAAGATTTAATGGAAAACATTCTGCAAAAAACTGGCAGCCAAGATGGCCACTGCAATTTGTATCTGAAGCACCTTTTCACATTCCGACGTCTCCAACAGGAGACACATGGCTGATAAGCCTGGACCCAAAATAATGGCTTGCTCTTGAGACTGAATTTGTTAAGATTGCGTTCATTGGCATGGAATTCAAGGACATCCTGACACACTGACTTTGAAAGCATAAACTACTCCAAGTGTTAATAATGGCGTCCTGGGCCCTTGGGAGATGGAAATTCCTCACCGTGAATCTCATTAGAAGGCTCCATAAAATATATTGAGGCAGCCATGCAACCGTCTGACCATCTCTGTGAAAGCTGGGAGTTTCCCCTGGACAAAGACAGACAAACCAGTGATTCAAACTGGCTGAAGCAGAAGGGTGGTCTCCTTCCCCCATCCCGTAGCACCACCACCACCACACCACCGCCCCCAGCCCCAAGCCCCGTTCTCTTTCTGTCTCTCTCCAGATGACATCACAAGTTTGAAAACAATCTCCGACTGTGAACCCTCCAAACCTACAGATTGCTACAGACTGAGGCACCAGGGGAAAAAGGCCACCTGCCAGTCTGCCTTCAAGAAAATCCTGAGCCATGTGGATCAGCCACAATGGGCACTTCGACCAGCCAAAGACTTCAAGAGTACAACTTCAGCCAGAAGATCAGGGGATTATCAAACCTCACTGACTGCATATTATGTTTTGATTTATTCTGGACTCTAATCCAGCCAAGATTTTACTTCTCACTCTGTAATTAATTTGCGTATGCGAAATTCTTGTGTCAGTCCCAGCATAAATGTATAACGTATGTTTTTATTATTTTATTTTGATCGGGTTTAGATGTTAAGTGTAGTAAACTCACCTCTTTCATGTTTAAACTCAAGAAAACCTTTCCGATTGGTTCCTTCACTATCACACCAAAGGTAAAAAGTAAAACATCACAAAAATGTTAAATACATCCCCGGTTAAAAAAGAACAAACACTATTGCGGTCAAATAAGAGGAAGGACAAGAGGACCGACTGTGACCCCTCCTCACCTGCCTGCAACGATATGTAGGGTTGGAGATGGAGTTAATATGGGGATGAACTGAGCTCAGCATTAAAGATACCAGTGGTTGTAAACTTCCTGGTTCAGCCTCAATGGCCAGCGAGGGGAATGCAGATTGTCGAGTGGGAACAGAGTTTGTGACAGAAAGTAAAGACAATGGATACAGTCTTCTCATGATTTAAATGACAAGAACACTAATTCAGTGAAATATGGTTTATGAATCTAATAGTTAGATACACAGACTTACCGGGGACGCCAATAATAGCGAGGCTGGGATAGTAAATCGTTAGAACCATCTTCAGTGCAAAATAGATCCGCCATTCTAATGTTAGCCAAGTATTAGCTGCCGTAACTAAACCAAACCAATAGGAGAAACTCCTGCTGTCCATTGCTGTAAAATTCCAATCCATTGTTCTCAGATTCTGATCCATTGTTGTAACATTCCAATCTATTGTTCTCAGATTCTATCCTCTCCCTCTCTCTGGAGCCGCTGATCCCTGTTAGTGCCGGGTTTGATGCTCCAGCTGACACTGTGGGTAAGGCATTATATGAAGACCCTTATTAATAGAAGAGGGTAACCCTCCAGTGACACAATTATTGTCCAAAGAGACTGACATTAATTACGGTCACTGAACAAACAGGTTGAGTTAAACCCTTTCAATCCAGTACTTTTGTACCACAATAAAGTGGAGCATTTAGCTGGTCTGGATTGGATGTGTGAGGGTTGCTGAGGGAAGGAATGGTGGAAATAACAAAGGCACTAGCCAGAATCTTCCAATCCTCCTTGGATATGGGAGTGGTGACAGAGGACTGAAGGGTTGTAAATGTTACTTCCTGTTTTAAAAAGGAGACATTAGATAAACCCTGCAACTACTGACCAGTCAGTGTAATGTCGGTGGTTGGAAATTTCTAGAGGCCATAATCAAGTACAAAAATATATCTTCCTTGGAAAAACATGGGAAAATAATTGACAAACAGGCCGGATAGGTTAATGGAAAGTCATATCTGATGATCCTGATCAAGTTCGTTGATGACATAACTGTGAGCGTTAACGAGGATAGTGTGTTGAGTTCCGAAGAAGGGTCACTGACCCGAAACGTTAACTCTGCTTCTCTTTCCACAGATGCTGCCAGACCTGCTGAGTGACTCCAGCATTTCTTGTTTTTGTTTCAGATTTCCAGCATCCGCAGTATTTTGCTTTTATTTTAGTCTGTTTCGTGTTCTGCATATAGAATTTCAAAAGGCCTGTAATCAAATGACATTTCATAGACTTGTTATGAAAAATGTAACACATGGATTATTGTGAGAGTGATAGTGTGGATATGATACTGACTCAGGGACAGAAACTAGAGAGAAGTGGTGAACAGTCATTGTTCAGACTGGGGGAGGGGGAGTATCCAGTGCTGTATCTCAGGCGTCGATATTGGAACCAGTGCTCGTCCTGACAAAGATAAATATAAAAATGACATAGACTTAGAGTAAAACAAATACATAATTTCAACTCTTGCAGATGACATGTAAATCATAAATACTGTCACTAGCGTGGTAGACAGTAGCAGGATAAAGGAGGACATGGACAGTCTGATGGTGAAATGAGAATACACAAGGTGACTGAAATCTAACACATAGAATTGGGGAAGTGATTATTTTGGGAGGGATAATAAGGGGAGTGAATAGAAACTGAACTGCACCATTTAAAAGATGTTACAGGAGCACAGAGACTGGGTTGGTATGCACACAAATATTCAATGGTGGCCAGACAAGTTGTGCAGGTTTTAAAAAGGCATAGGGGATCGTCATATTTATAACTAGAAGCAAAGAATTTAAAAAAACATCACAAGAACATTCTGCTAAGACTAGATAAATGATTGTTTAAGTCTCAGCTGGAATATTGTGTCCCATTCTGGACACCACACATTATGAATGATTTCAAGGCCTTGGAGATGGTGCCTAAGTGACATACAAGAATGGTAACAGGGATGAGGGACTTCAGTTATGTGGAGAGAAGCTGGGATTGTTCTCCTTAGAGCAGAGAATATAAAAGGGAGATTTAATAGAGGGACTGAAAATGATTATGTGTTTTGCGAGAATAAATAAGGAGAATCTGGTTTGACTGGATGAAGGGTCAGTAACCAGAGAGCACAGCTTAATGTTGATTAACAAACAAACAGAGTTGAGATGAGGAGATTTTCTTTTCTTTACACAGCGAATGTTTATGATTTGGAATTCACTTCCTGACAGGGTTCTGGAAGCAGATTTAACAGAAACTTTCAAAAGGGAATTGAATCAATACTAACAGGGTGATTTACTGGACTGGGAAAAAAAGAACAGGGGAGATGAATAATTGGAAATCTCCTTCAAAGAGCTGGAACTGGTCCGGTTTGTTAAAAAGTCTCCTCCTGTGCTGTGTGATTCACTGACTGTCTGACAACAGAAACCATTGAGTACGTATATCATGTGTACAACTGACATTCAGTAGTTTTTAATCCCGAGATTAATCGTTACTTGTTTTCTGATGAAGACAACAGCAGAAAGACAAATACAAGGGGCTGGTGAGGTAAATTGTACTGACAATTTGTTCATTGGGTTATGACGCCTTACTCTGATCACAGACCGCGCCTGCTTTCAATCAGTCAATTACAAACTCATTGATTTTATTGCTATTTTATTTCCTGTCTATTTGTTCTCAGGATATGGGTGATACTGACAAGGCTGGCATTACTTCCCCATCCCTGATTACCATGAAAAAATGGTGAACCTTCATCTTGAACCACTGCAGTCAGTGTTGTGAAGGTGTTCCCTCAAACAAACTGACATTTAGTATTTTGAGGAGGCAGTTTGATTACTGAGTAGTTCGGAATGAGTTGGGTCAGAAAGCGACGATGAGAAATTTAAAATCGAGGCATTACTGCAGCAGGAACCAACGTAAGCCAGTGAGCACAGGAGTGATGGGACACAGGACTTCAGCTACCCGACCCGAACCCGATGGGACCGGATGACATGTGTCGGGCCACTCTTCCGAACTCGACCTTTGGGCTTGGGTCGGGTCGGGTCGGTTTCGGGGGAACATGGAGGGACCTGGGCCGGGTCGGGCTCCGGTCATATGTCGTTCCATCGGATTTAGGTCGGGTTTTTGTTTGTGACTTGATCAGGCCTTTAACTTGGTGTGAGTTTGGATAGGAGTTTTATGTGTGCCAAAGTTTATGGCAGGGGCAACAAGGCTTAGATACAGAATAAAGCTGCCTCTAAACTGTTAGGTTAAACACTCCCAGGACAGGTACAGCATGGGGTTAGATACAGAGTAAAGTTTCCTCTACACAGTCCTCATCAAACACTCTCAGGACAGGTACAGTACGGGGGTTAGATACAGAGTAAAGCTCCCTCTGCACTGTCCCAATCAAACACTCCCAGGACAGGTACAGCACTGGGATTGGCTGGTCAATTTGGAACACTTCCTGCCAGCAATCAGGGGGAGCAGCTGCACCTGTGTTGCTGCAACTGCAACTGGAGAGGAGAGAGGAGACTGGAGTTACTGCAGAGAGGTGACAGTAAACAGCTGTATTTACTGTGGAACTGTTGCACAATTTCAAGACTAAGAAGACCTGAGAGTCATTTTGGAGAGGTGGGTGTTGGAGCACCAGAGAACTGCTGGTTGTTTGGACTGTTGGGGGAGGGAGAAGGCACTGGAAGCTCCAGGGGTGGGGCTACCAAATTCTATAGGGAACCCCTGTACTAGCACTTGTGTTTATCTGCCATCCTGCACAAAAGGGGCTCCCACCCCACCCCCAACTGTGTGGCTCGGGACGGCTGGAGCTGCCCGGCTGAAGAAAATCCTTATGCAACAACAGAAAAGGGATAGAACCGGGCGGCTCTAACCGACCCGGGCGAAGAACCCTCCCCGAACTGGAAGAGTGGACTGTCGACTCTGCAGGAAGGTGCTCCAACCACCAATTGAAGTGTAACGTCCTTGCAGCTGTTCTCTCTCTTCCATCACTCGGCCACCTATCCTCTCCTCTCCTTGTACTTTTCAACCCTATCCTCCTCTACTTCCATCCCCACCTCCCCCATCATATTGTTTGTGTTAAAGAAAACTGTTGTGTGCATTGTTTCTTGGGGGTGGGTGTAGCTCTGCGACCCCATGGCAAGCCCCTCTTCGCCGGTTGCACGGCCTTCCCGTTCATATGCTGCTGCGGCTGCTGCAGCAGCACCTGTTGGCTCGTCACCGTTTGCTTTATTAACATCGAAGCATGGGGTCAAGATCTACGTCCACCCGAACATGACTATCGAGGCATGCGTGAAAGCAATGGCCGAGGTTGTCAGCCCTTCGGCCATTGTTGCAGCCTCTAAAATGTTTGGGAAGGCAGTGTTGTTCTTGAGGATAGAGCGGGCGGTGTCCCTGGCTCAGAGCAAGGGGCTCACCGTGGGCGGGACCTTTCTGCCAGTGGACCCCCTGGAGGCCACTGCGCAAAGGCTCATTCTATCCAATGTCGCGCCCTTCATTCCTGGTGATCTCCTCCTTCCCCACCTGCACCATCTGGGGGAGGTAAAGACGGGGCTCACCCCAGTCCCGCTCGGTCTTCGGGAGAACAGCCTCCGACACGTGTACTCCTTCCGCCGCCTGTTATTCATGCAGCTGGCGCGGGAGGAGGTGACAGAGGGCCACTTTAATGTAGAATTCCAGGGGACGGCCTACCGCGTCTTCTGGACCTTGGACTGGGTGCGGTGCCATGTCTGTAAGGGGGTGGGGCATGTTCGTAAGAACTGTCCCAACCTCCCGGCTGCCAACTCCAACTCGGCGGCCCAGGGTGGCGACGCTGCACCTCCTCCCCGCCCCCCCCCCACACCACCACCAGATACCATTCAGTCGGTACCGGAGGCTGTGGTTTTCATGGCCTCCAGCAGGGAGTGGGGTGACCGTCCAAGTGGAAGGAAGGCGCGGAGGAGAAATAAACATCGAGAGGCGCGTCCCCTGGACACCGTGACACTACCCGAGTCTGAGCTCAGCCCAAGGCCTGATCTCGGGAAGTCAACTTGCCCCAGGTCTGGGCTCAGGCCCAGGGTGAATAAAAAAAAAGGAGACTGTGGAGGTGGAGGCCTCTGATGATATGGAGGTCTCTGAGCCTCCGCACACAACTTGGAAAAAGAGGAGAAGGCACCCCTCCACAGAGGTAACAAGGGGCCCTGAGGCGCAGGGCCCATCTGTTGGAGTGCAGCTGTCTCCTGTTTCGGGTCCCCAGGTTTCCCCTACAGCCACCAGCAAGGCTGCAAAGTCCGGGCAGGAGCACTCTATTCCTCAGGATGGAGGGGAGGGGAAGGCCCCGGTTCTTGAGGC